>NW_027183016.1:70000-72500 GCF_041146395.1 Eulemur rufifrons
CGCTTAACCTTTACCCTAACCGTTAACCCTCACCCTAAATCTTAACACTGACCCTAACCTTAACCTTTAACTCTAAGCCTAACCCTTAACCCTACAATAAGGAAGACCCTTAATGCTAATGGGATCCCTTATCCCTAACCCTAACACTACAGCTAAAAATAACCCTAATCTTGGATCCTTAAACCTAACCCCTAACACTTACTTTCACCCCAAACCCTAACCCTAATCCTAAGCATTAAACCTAACCCTATCTCTTAACCCTAACGCTAGCCCTTACCCTAACACCTAGATCTAACCCTAAATCTAACCTACCGCCTAATCCTAACCTTAAGCCCTAATGCTAACTCTAACCCTGAACACTAAACCTACCCGTAACCCTTAACACTAACCCTATCCGTGAACCTTAACCCTGACCCTAACCATTACCCGCACCCAAGCATTTAACCCTGACCCTAAACCTAATCCTTAATGCTAACCCTAACACTAAACCCTAACCCTAAGCCCAACACTTAACCCTAAACCTATCCCTTAACCCTAACCCTAACCCTAATGCTAACCCCCAAACGTAACCCTATCCGTGACCAGTAAACCTAACCCTAACCTCTAACACAAACCATAGCACATAACTCTAACCCTAAAACGAACCCTAACCCTAAACCTAAACCCTAACTCTTAACCTTAACCCTAAGCGTTAACTCTCACGCTAACCTTTAATCCTAACCCTAATCCTAATCTTCAACCCTAAACCTAACACTTAACCCTAACCCTGTACCAAACCCTAACCCCTCATCTTAACCCTAACCGTAAACCTCAACCCTAAACCAAAGTGTAACTGTTAAACCTAAGAGTAACCTTTAACCCTAACCCTAAGCCCTAACCCTAAGCCCTAACCGTAACACTAAACTTCATCCTTAACCCTAACTATAATCCTATCCCTAAATCTAATTCTCAGACTTCTTGATTTCTTAGAGTTTAGAAAGCCTGCAATCCTCCCATGCCATGCGTGAAAGGAGGCTCTACCACTGTGTCCTGCATGAAACCCACGGGCCCATACCCAGAGTATGATAGAGTGGGTGCCGGGTACAATCCCAGCCCCCTAAACTCCCCCCGCCCGCCAAATGCAGACAGTGCCCGTGCGCTAAGCATAAACAATACCTTTAACAGATAACCCTAACCCTGAACATAACACCCAACTCTGTTCCTATTTCTTCCCTTAACACATAAACCTCACCGTGCGGCTAACTTTAACCTGTTATCCTAAGGTTAATGCATAACCCATTTCCTGAGAACAACCCCTATCCCATAATTCTAACCCTATCTCCTAGTCATCTCTGTGACACCTAATCGCTAACCCTAATTCTAAACTGCTAACCCTAACTGTAACCCTACCTACAACCCTAACACTGACAGTAACCCTTACTTCTAACCCCAACGCTATGCCTAACAAAAACCCTAACCCTTCACCCTAACCCCTAAGCCTTACCCTAACGCTTAACCCTAATCCTAATCCTAACCAATAAACCTAACCCTAGCTCTTAAAGCTAACCCTAAACCTTACCCTCACGACTAGACCTAACCCTGACACTAACCTAACACCTAACACTAACCAGAACCCCTAAAGCTAACCCTGAACCCTATCCCTAACCCTAGCAGTAAACTTTAACCCTAAACCTAAGCCCAACCCGTAACCCTAATCCTATCCTTTTACCCTAAAACTAACCCCTAAACCTAACCCCTATACCTCACCCTAACTCTAACCCCAATCCTAATTCTAACCATACCCCTTCATAAAACACTAACTCCTAACCGCTAACCCTAACACTAACCAAAAACCCTAATCACTAATCCCTAACCCTAACGCTTAACCTTTACCCTAACTGTTAACCCTCACCCTCAACCTTAACACCGACCCTAACCTTAACCTTTAACTCTAAGCCTAATCCTTAACCCTACAGTAAGGAAGACCCTTAATGCTAATGGGATCCCTTATCCCTAACCCTAACACTACAGCTAAAAATAACCCTAACCTTGGATCCTTAAACCTAACCCCTAACACTTACTTTAACCCCAAACCCTAACCCTAATCCTAAGCATTAAACCTAACCCTATCTCTTAACCCTAACGCTAGCCCTTACCCTAACGCCTAGATCTAACTCTAAATCTAACCTACCGCCTAATCCTAACCCTAAGCCCTAATGCTAACACTAACCCTGAACCCTAAACCTACCCGTAACCCTTAACACTAACCCTCTCAGTGAACCTTAACCCTGACCCTAACCAATACCCGCACCCAAGCATTTAACCCTGACCCTAACCCTAATCCTTAATGCTAACCCTAACACTAAACCCTAATCCTAAGCCCAACACTTATCCCTAACCCTATCCCTTAACCCTAACCCTAACTCTAATGCTACCCCCTAAACGTAACCCTAACCGTGACCAGTAAACCTAACCCTAACCTCTAACACAAACCATAGCACATAACTCTAACCCTAAAACT
>NW_027183016.1:92500-110000 GCF_041146395.1 Eulemur rufifrons
CCTAAGCCTTACCCTAACCCTTAACCCTAATCCTAATCCTAACCATTAAACCTAACCCTAAACCTTACCCTCACGACTAGACCTAACCCTGACACTAACCTAACACCTAATCCTAACCAGAACCCCTAAAGCT
Source organism: Eulemur rufifrons (assembly GCF_041146395.1). Classification (NCBI taxonomy): domain Eukaryota; kingdom Metazoa; phylum Chordata; class Mammalia; order Primates; family Lemuridae; genus Eulemur; species Eulemur rufifrons. The sequence goes on from NW_027183016.1 coordinate 92,634, forward strand.
AACCCTGAACCCTATCCCTAACCCTAGCAGTAAACTTTAACCCTAAACCTAAGCCCAACCCGTAACCCTAATCCTATCCTTTTACCCTAAAACTAACCCCTAAACCTAAACCTAACTCTAACCCCAATCCTAATTCTAACCATACCCCTTCATAAAACACTAACTCCTAACCGCTAACCCTAACACTAACCAAAAACCCTAATCACTAATCCCTAACCCTAACGCTTAACCTTCACCCTAACCGTTAACCCTCACCCTAAATCTTAACACTGACCCTAACCTTAACCTTTAACTCTAAGCCTAACCCTTAACCCTACAGTAAGGAAGACCCTTAATGCTAATGGGATCCCTTATCCCTAACCCTAACACTACAGCTAAAAATAACCCTAACCTTGGATCCTTAAACCTAACCCCTAACACTTACTTTAACCCCAAACCCTAACCCTAATCCTAAGCATTAAACCTAACCCTATCTCTTAACCCTAACGCTAGCCCTTACCCTAACGCCTAGATCTAACCCTAAATCTAACCTACCGCCTAATCCTAACCTTAAGCACTAAGGCTAACACTAACCCTGAACCCTAAACCTACCCATAACCCTTAACACTAACTCTATTCGTGAACCTTAACCCTGACTCTAACAATTACCCGCTCCCAAGCATTTAACCCTGACCCTAACCCTAATCCTTAATGCTAACCCTAACACTAAACCCTAACCCTAAGCCCAACACTTAACCCTAATCCGATCCCTTAACCCTAACCCTAACCCTAATGCTACCCCCAAACGTAACCCTATCCGTGAGCAGTAAACCTAACCCTAACCTCTAACACAAACCATAGCACATAACTCTAACCCTAAAACTAACCCTAACCCTAACCCTAACCCTAATCCTTAATGCTAACCCTATCACTAAACCCTAACCCTAAGCCCAACACTTAACCCTAATCCTATCCCTTAACCCTAACCCTAACCCTAATGCTACCCCCTAAACGTAACCCTAACCATGACCAGTAAACCTAACCCTAACCTGTAACACAAACCATAGTACATAACTCTAACCCTAAAACTAACCCTAACCCTAAACCTAACCCTAAACCCTAACTCTTAACCTTAACCCTAAGCGTTAACTCTCACGCTAACCTTTAATACTAACCCTAATTCTAATCTTCCACCCTAAACCTAACACTTAACCCTAACCCTGTACCAAACCCTAACCCCTCATCTTAACCCTAACCGTAAACCTCAACCCTAAACCAAAGTGTAACCGTTAAACCTAAGAGTAACCTTTAACCCTAACCCTAATCCCTAACCCTAAGCCCTCACCCTAACACTAAACTTCATCCTTAACCCTAACCAGAATCCTAACCCTAAATCTATTTCTCAGACTTCTTGCTTTCTTAGAGTTTAGAAAGCCTGCAATCCTCCCATGCCATGCGTGAAAGGAGGCTCTACCACTGTGTCCTGCATGAAACCCACGGGCCCATACCCAGAGTATGATAGAGTGGGTTCCCGGGTACAATCCCAGCCCCCTAAACTCCCCCCGCCCGCCTAATGCAGACAGGGCCCGTGCGCTAAGCATAAACAATACCTTTAACAGATAACCCTAACCCTGAACATAACACCCAACCCTGTTCCTATTTCTCCCCTTAACACGTAAACCTCACCGTGCGCCTAACTTTAACCTCTTATCCTAACGTTAATGCATAACCCATTTCCTGAGAACAACCCCTATCCCATAATTCTAACCCTATCTCCTAGTCATCACTGTGACACCTAATCTCTAACCCTAATTCTAAACCGTTAACCCTAACCGTAACCCTACCTACAACCCTAACACTGACAGTAACCCTTACTTCTAACCCCAATGCTATGCCTAACAAAAACCCTAACCCTTGACCCTAACCCTTCACCCTAACCCCTAAGCCTTACCCTAACCATTAACCCTAATCCTAATCCTAACCATTAAACCTAACCCTAGCTCTTCAAGCTAACCCTAAACCTTACCCTCACGACTAGACCTAACCCTGACACTAACCTGACACCTAACCCTAAGCAGAACCCCTAAAGCTAACCCTGAACCCTTTCCCTAACCCCAGCAGTAAACTTTAACCGTAAACCTAAGCCCAAGCCGTAACCCTAATCCTATCCTTTTACCCTAAAACTAACCCCTAAACCTAACCCGTATACCTCACCCTAACTCTAACCCCAGTCCTAATTCTAACCATACCCCTTCATAAAACACTAACTCCTAACCGCTAACCCTAACACTAACCAAAAACCCTAATCACTAATCCCTAACCTTAACGCTTAACCTTTACCCTAACCGTTAACCCTCACCCTAAATCTTAACCCTGACCCTAACCTTAACCTTTAACTCTAAGCCTAACCCTTAACCCTACAGTAAGGAAGACCCTTAATGCTAATGGGATCCCTTATCCCTAACCCTAACACTACAGCTAAAAATAACCCTAGCCTTGGATCCTTAAACCTAACCCCTAACACTTACTTTAATCCCAAACCCTAACCCTAATCCTAAGCATTAAACCTAACCCTATCGCTTAACCCTAACGCTAGCCCTTACCCTAACGCCTAGATCTAACCCTAAATCTAACCTACCGCCTAATCCTAACCTTAAGCCCTAATGCTAACTCTAACCCTGAACCCTAAACCTACCCGTAACCCTTAACACTAACCCTATCCGTGAACCTAAACCCTGACCCTAACCATTACCCGCACCCAAGCATTTAACCCTGACCCTAACCCTAATCCTTAATGCTAACCTTAACACTAAACCCTAACCCTAAGCCCAACACTTAACCCTAATCCTATCCCTTAACCCTAACCCTAAACCTAACCCTAATGCTAACCCCTAAACGTAACCCTAACCATGACCAGTAAACCTAACCCTAACCTCTAACACAAACCATAGCACATAACTCTAACCCTAAAACTAACCCTAACCCTAACCCTAAACCCTAACTCTTAACCTTAACCCTAAGCGTTAACTCTCACACTAACCTTTAATCCTAACCCTAATCCTAATCTTCAACCCTAAACCCAATACCTAACCCTAACCCTGTACCAAACCCTAACCCCTCATCTTAACCCTAACCGTAAACCTCAACCCTAAACCAAAGTCTAACCGTTAAACCTAACAGTAACCTTTAACCCTAACCCTATTCCCTAACCCTAAGCCCTCACCCTAACACTAAACTTCATCCTTAACCCTAACCAGAATCCTAACCCTAAATCTAATTCTCAGACTTCTTGCTTTCTTAGAGTTTAGAAAGCCTGCAATCCTCCCATGCCATGCGTGAAAGGAGGTTCTACCACTGTGTCCTGCATGAAACCCACGGGCCCATACCCAGAGTATGATAGAGCGGGTTCCCGGGTACAATCCCAGCCCCCTAAACTCCCCCCGCCCGCCTAATGCAGACAGGGCCCGTGCGCTAAGCATAAACAATACCTTTAACAGATAACCCTAACCCTGAACATAACACCGAACCCTGTTCCTATTTCTCCCCTTAACACGTAAACCTCACCGTGCGCCTAACTTTAACCTCTTATCCAAACGATAATGCATAACCCATTTCCTGAGAACAACCCCATCCCATAATTCTAACCCTATCTCCTAGTCATCACTGTGACACCTAATCCCTAACCCTAATTCTAAACCGCTAACCCTAACCGTAACCCTACCTACAACCCTAACACTGACAGTAACCCTTACATCTAACCTCAACGCTATGCCTAACAAAAACCCTAACCCTGGACCCTAACCCTTCACCCTAACCCCTAAGCCTTACCCTAACCCTTAACCCTAATCCTAATCCTAACCATTAAACCTAACCCTAGCTCTTAAAGCTAACCCTAAACCTTACCCTCACGACTAGACCTAACCCTGACACTAACCTAACAGCTAACCCTAACCAGAACCCCTAAAGCTAACCCTGAACCCTATCCCTAACCCCAGCAGTAAACTTTAACCGTAAACCTAAGCCCAACCCGTAACCCTAATCCTATCCTTTTACCCTAAAACTAACCCCTAAACCTAACCCCTATACCTCACCCTAACTCTAACCCCAGTCCTAATTCTAACCATACCCCTTCATAAAACACTAACTCCTAACCGCTAACCCTAACACTAACCAAAAACCCTAATCACTAATCCCTAACCCTAACGCTTAACCTTTACCCTAACCGTTAACCCTCACCCTAAATCTTAACCCTGACCCTAACCTTAACCTTTAACTCTAAGCCTAACCCTTAACCCTACAGTAAGGAAGACCCTTAATGCTAATGGGATCCCTTATCCCTAACCCTAACACTACAGCTAAAAATAACCCTAGCCTTGGATCCTTAAACCTAACCCCTAACACTTACTTTAATCCCAAACCCTAACCCTAATCCTAAGCATTAAACCTAACCCTATCGCTTAACCCTAACGCTAGCCCTTACCCTAACGCCTAGATCTAACCCTAAATCTAACCTACCGCCTAATCATAACCTTAAGCCCTAATGCTAACACTAACCCTGAACCCTAAACCTACCCGTAACCCTTAACACTAACCCTATCCGTGAACCTAAACCCTGACCCTAACCATTACCCGCACCCAAGCATTTAACCCTGACCCTAACACTAATCCTTAATGCTAACCTTAACACTAAACCCTAACCCTAAGGGCAACACTTAACCCTAATCCTATCCCTTAACCCTAACCCTAACCCTAACCCTAATGCTAACCCCTAAACGTAACCCTAACTATGACCAGTAAACCTAACCCTAACCTCTAACACAAACCATAGCACATAACTCTAACCCTAAAACTAACCCTAACCCTAACCCTAAACCCTAACTCTTAACCTTAACCCTAAGCGTTAACTCTCACACTAACCTTTAATCCTAACCCTAATCCTAATCTTCAACCCTAAACCCAACACCTAACCCTAACCCTGTACCAAACCCTAACCCCTCATCTTAACCCTAACCGTAAACCTCAACCCTAAACCAAAGTGTAACCGTTAAACCTAAGAGTAACCTTTAACCCTAACCCTATTCCCTAACCCTAAGCCCTCACCCTAACACTAAACTTCATCCTTAACCCTAACCAGAATCCTAACCCTAAATCTAATTCTCAGACTTCTTGCTTTCTTTGAGTTTAGAAAGCCTGCAATCCTCCCATGCCATACGTGAAAGGAGGCTCTACCACTGTGTCCTACATGAAACCCACGGGCCCATACCCAGAGTATGATAGAGCGGGTTCCCGGGTACAATCCCAGCCCCCTAAACTCCCCCCGCCCGCCTAATACAGACAGGGCCCGTGCGCTAAGCATAAACAATACCTTTAACAGATAACCCTAACCCTGAACATAACACCGAACCCTGTTCCTATTTCTCCCCTTAACACGTAAACCTCACCGTGCGCCTAACTTTAACCTCTTATCCTAACGATAATGCATAACCCATTTCCTGAGAACAACCCCATCCCATAATTCTAACCCTATCTCCTAGTCATCACTGTGACACCTAATCCCTAACCCTAATTCTAAACCGCTAACCCTAACCGGAACCCTACCTACAACCCTAACACTGACAGTAACCCTTACTTCTCACCTCAACGCTATGCCTAACAAAAACCCTAACCCTGGACCCTAACCCTTCACCCTAACCCCTAAGCCTTACCCTAACCCTTAACCCTAATCCTAATCCTAACCATTAAACCTAACCCTAGCTCTTAAAGCTAACCCTAAACCTTATCCTCACGACTAGACCTAACTCTGACACTAACCTAACACCTAACACTAACCAGAACCCCGAAAGCTAACCCTGAACCCTATCCCTAAACCTAGCAGTAAACTTTAACCCTAAACCTAAGCCCAACCCATAACCCTAATCCTATCCTTTTACCCTAAAACTAACCCCTAAACCTAACCCCTATACCTCACCCTAACTCTAACCCCAATCCTAATTCTAACCATACCCCTTCATAAAACACTAACTCCTAACCGCTAACCCTAACACTAACCAAAAACCCTAATCACTAATCCCTAACCCTAACGCTTAACCTTTACCCTAACCGTTAACCCTCACCCTAAATCTTAACACTGACGCTAACCTTAACATTTAACTCTAAGCCTAACCCTTAACCCTACAGTAAGGAACACCCTTAATGCTAATGGGATCCCTTATCCCTAACCCTAACACTACAGCTAAAAATAACCCTAACCTTGGATCCTTAAACCTAACCCCTAACACTTACTTTAACCCCAAGCCCTAACCCTAATCCTAAGCATTAAACCTAAACCTATCTCTTAACCCTAACGCTAGCCCTTACCCTAACGCCAAGATCTAACCGTAAATCTAACCTACCGCCTAATCCTAACCTTAAGCACTAATGCTAAAACTAACCCTGAACCCTAAACCTAGCCGTAACCCTTAACACTAACCCTATCCGTGAACCTTAACCCTGACCCTAACCATTACCCGCACCCAAGCATTTAACCATGACCATAACCCTAATCCTTAATGCTAACCCTAACACTAAACCCTAACCCTAAGCCCAAAACTTATTCCTAATCCTATCCCTTAACCCTAACCCTAACCCTAATGCTACCCCCTAAAATTAACCCTAACCATGACCAGTAAACCTAACCCTAACCTCTAACACAAACCATAGCACATAACTCTAACCCTAAAACTAACCCTAAACCTAACCCTAACCCTGAACCCTAACTCTTAACCTTAACCCTAAGCGTTAACTCTCACGCTAACCTTTAATCCTAACCCTAATCCTAATCTTCAACCCTAAACCTAACACTTAACCCTAACCCTGTTCCAAACCCTAACCCCTCATCTTAACCCTAACCGTAAACCTCAACCCTAAACCAAAGTGTAACCGTTAAACCTAAGAGTAACCTTTAACCCTAACCCTAATCCCTAACCCTAAGCCCTCACCCTAACACTAAACTTCATCCTTAACCCTAACCAGAATCCTAACCCTAAATCTAATTCTCAGACTTCTTGCTTTCTTAGAGTTTAGAAAGCCTGCAATCCTCCCATGCCATGCGTGAAAGCAGGCTCTACCACTGTGTCCTGCATGAAACCCACGGGCCCATACCCAGAGTATGATAGAGTGGGTTCCCGGGTACAATCCCAGCCCCCTGAACTCCCCCGCCCGCCTAATGCAGACAGGGCCCGTGCGCTAAGCATACACAATACCCTTAACAGATAACCCTAACCCTGTACATAACACCGAACCCTGTTCCTATTTCTCCCCTTAACACTTAAACCTCACCGTACGCCTAACTTTAACCTCTTATCCTAACGTTAATGCATAACCCATTTCCTGAGAACAACCCCATCCCATAATTCTAACCCTATCTCCTAGTCATCACTGTGACACCTAATCCCTAACCCTAATTCTAAACCGCTAACCCTAACCGTAACCCTACCTACAACCCTAACACTGACAGTAACCCTTACTTCTAACCCCAACGCTATGCCTAACAAAAACCCTAACCCTTGACCCTAACCATTCACCCTAACCCCTAAGCCTTACCCTAACCCTTAACCCTAATCCTAATCCTAACCATTAAACCTAACCCTAGCTCTTAAAGCTAACCCTAAACCTTACCCTCACGACTAGACCTAACCCTGACACTAACCTAACACCTAACCCTAACCAGAACCCCTAAAGCTAACCCTGAACCCTATCCCTAACCCCAGCAGTAAACTTTAACCCTAAACCTAATCCCAACCCGTAACCTTAATCCTATCCTTTTACCCTAAAACTAACCCCTAAACCTTACCCCTATACCTCACCCTAACTCATACCCCAATCCTAATTCTAACCAAACCCCTTCATAGAACACTAACTCCTAACCGATAACCCTGACACTAACCAAAAACCCTAATCACTAATCCCTAACCCTAACGCTTAACCTTTACCCTAACCGTTAACCCTCACCCTAAATCTTAACCCTGACCCTAACATTAACCTTTAAGTCTAAGCCTAACCCTTAACCCTACAGTAAGGAAGACCCTTAATGCTAATGGGATCCCTTATCCCTAACCCTAACACTATAGCTAAAAATAACCCTAACCTTGGATCCTTAAACCTAACCCCTAACACTTACTTTAACCCCAAACCCTAACCCTAATCCTAAGCATTAAACCTAACCCTATCTCTTAACCCTAACGCTAGCCCTTACCCTAACGCCTAGATCTAACCCTAAATCTAACCTACCGCCTAATCCTAGCCTTAAGCCCTAATGCTCACACTGACCCTGAACCCTAAACCTACCCGTAACCCTTAACACTAACCCTATCCGTGAACCTAAACCCTGACCCTAAGCATTACCCGCTCCCAAGCATTTAACCCTGACCCTAACCCTAATCCTTAATGCTAACCTTAACACTAAACCCTAACCCTAAGCCCAACACTTAACCCTAATCCTATCCCTTAACCCTAACCTTAACCGTAATGCTACCCCCTAAACGTAACCCTAACCGTGACCAGTAAACCTAACCCTAACCTCTAACACAAACCATAGGACATAACTCTAACACTAAAACTAACCCTAACCCTAACCCTAAACCCTAACTCTTAACCTTAACCCTAAGCGTTAACTCTCACGCTAACCTTTAATCCTAACCCTAATCCTAATCTTCAACCCTAAACCTAACACTTAACCCTAACCCTGTCCCAAACCCTAACCCCTCATCTTAACCCTAACCGTAAACCTCAACCCTAAACCAAAGTGTAACCGTTAAACCTAAGAGTAGGCCGGGCGTGGTGGCTCACGCCTGTAATCCTAGCACTCTGGGAGGCCGAGGTGGGCGGACCGTTTGAGCTCAGGAGTTCGAGACCAGCCTGAGCAAGAGCGAGACCCCACCTCTACTAAAAATAGAAAGAAATTATATGGACAGCTAAAAATACATATAGAAAAAATTAGCCGGGCATGGTGGCGCATGCCTGTAGTCCCAGCTACTCGGGAGGCTGAGACAGGAGGATTGCTTGAGCTCAGGAGTTTGAGGTTGCTGTGAGCTAGGCTGACGCCACAGCAATCACTCTAGCCTGGGCAACAGAGTGAGACTCTGTCTCAAAAAAAAAAAAAAAAACAAAAAACAAAAAAAAAAAAAACCTAAGAGTAACCTTTAACCCTAACCCTATTCCCTAACCCTAAGCCCTCACCCTAACACTAAACTTCATCCTTATCTCTAACCAGAATCCTCACCCTAAATCTAATTCTCAGACTTCTTGCTTTCTTAGAGTTTAGAAAGCCTGCAATCCTCCAATGCCATGCGTGAAAGGAGGCTCTACCACTGTGTCCTGCATGAAACCCACGGGCCCATACCCAGAGTATGATAGAGTGGGTTCCCGGGTACAATCCCAGCCCCCTAAACTCCCCCCGCCCGCCTAATGCAGACCGGGCCGTGTGCTAAGCATAAACAATACCTTTAACAGATAACCCTAACCCTGAACATAACACCGAACCCTGTTCCTATTTCTCCCCTTAACACGTAAACCTCACCGTGCGCCTAACTTTAACCTCTTATCCTAACGTTAATGTATAACCCATTTCCTGAGAACAACCCCATCCCATAATTCTAACCCTCTCTCCTAGTCATCACTGTGACACCTAATCCCTAACCCTAATTCTAAACCGCTAACCCTAACCGTAACCCTACCTACAACCCTAACACTGACAGTAACCCTTACTTCTAACCCCAACGCTATGCCTAACAAAAACCCTAACCCTTGACCCTAACCCTTCACCCTAACCCCTAAGCCTTACCCTAACCCTTAACCCTAATCCTAATCCTAACCATTAAACCTAACCCTAGCTCTTAAAGCTAACCCTAAACCTTACCCTCACGACTAGACCTAACCCTGACACTAACCTAACACCTAACCCTTACCAGAACCCCTAAAGCTAACCCTGAACCCTATCCCTAACCCTAGCAGTAAACTTTAACCCTAAACCTAAACCCAACCCGTAACCCTAATCCTATACTTTTACCCTAAAACTAACCCCTAAACCTAACCCCTATACCTCAACCTAACTCTAACCCCAATCCTAATTCTAACCATACCCCTTCATAAAACACTAACTCCTAACCGCTAACCCTAACACTAACCAAAAACCCTAATCACTAATCCCTAACCCTAACGCTTAACCTTTACCCTAACCGTTAACCCTCACCCTACATCTTAACACTGACCCTAACCTTAACCTTTAACTCTAAGCCTAACCCTTAACCCTACAGTAAGGAAGACCCTTAATGCTAATGGGATCCCTTATCCCTAACCCTAACACTACAGCTAAAAATAACCCTCACCTTTGATCCTTAAACCTAACCCCTAACACTTATTTTAACCCCAAACCCTAACCCTAATCCTAAGCATTAAACCTAACCCTGTCTCTTAACCCTAACGCTAGCCCTTACCCTAATGCCTAGATCTAACCCTAAATCTAACCTAGCGCCTAATCCTAACCTTAAGCCCTAATGCTAACTCTAACCCTGAACCCTAAACCTACCCGTAACCCTTAACACTAACCCTATCCGTGAACCTTAACCCTGACCCTAACCATTACCCGCACCCAAGCAATTAACCTTGACCCTACCCCTAATACTTAATGATAACCCTAACACTAAACCCTAACTCTAAGACCAACACTTAACCCTAATCCTATCCCTTAACCATAACCCTAATGCTAACCCCTAAATGTAACCCTCACGGTGACCAGTAAACCTAACCCTAAACTCTAACACAAACCATAGCACATACCTCTAACCCTAAAACTAACCCTAACCTTAACCCTAAACCCTAACTCTTAACCTTAACCCTAAGCGTTAACTCTCACGCTAACCTTTTATCCTAACCCTAATGCTAATCTTCAACCCTAAACCTAACACTTAACCCTAACCCTGTACCAAACCCTAACCCCTCATCTTAACCCTAACCGTAAACCTCAACCCTAAACCAAAGTGTAACCGTTAAACCTAAGAGTAATCTTTAACCCTAACCCTAATCCCTAACCCTAAGCCCTCACCCTAACACTAAACTTCATCCTTAACCCTAACCAGAATCCTAACCCTAAATCTAATTCTCAGACTTCTTGCTTTCTTAGAGTTTAGAAAGCCTGCAATCCTCCCAAGCCATGCGTGAAAGGAGGCTCTACCACTGTGTCCTGCATGAAACCCACGGGCCCATACCCAGAGTATGATAGAGTGGGTTCCCGGGTACAATCCCAGCCCCCTAAACTCCCCCCGCCCGCCTAATGCAGACAGGGCCCGTGCGCTAAGCATAAACAATACCTTTAACAGATAACCCTAAACCTGAAGATAACATCCAACCCTTTCCTATTTCTCCCCTTAACACGTAAACCTCACCGTGCGCCTAACTTTAACCTCTTATCCTAACGTTAATGCATAACCCATTTCCTGAGAACAACCCCTATCCCATAATTCTAACCCTATCTCCTAGTCATCACTGTGACACCTAATCTGTAACCCTAAAACTAAACCGCTAACCCTAACCGTAACCCTACCTACAACCCTAACACTGACAGTAACCCTTACTTCTAACCCCAACGCTATGCCTAACAAAAACCCTAACCCTTGACCCTAACCCTTCACCCTAACCCCTAAGCCTTACCCTAACCCTTAACCCTAATCCTAATCCTAACCATTAAACCTAACCCTAGCTCTTAAAGCTAACCCTAAACCTTACCCTCACGACTAGACCTAACCCTGACACTAACCTAACACCTAACACTAACCAGAACCCCTAAAGCTAACCCTGAACCCTATCCCTAACCCTAGCAGTAAACTTTAACCCTAAACCTAAGCCCAACCCGTAACCCTAATCCTATCCTTTTACCCTAAAACTAACCCCTAAACCTAACCCCTATACCTCAACCTAACTCTAACCCCAATCCTAATTCTAACCATACCCCTTCATAAAACACTAACTCCTAACCGCTAACCCTAACACTAACCAAAAACCCTAATCACTAATCCCTAACCCTAACGCTTAACCTTTACCCTAACCGTTAACCCTCACCCTACATCTTAACACTGACCCTAACCTTAACCTTTAACTCTAAGCCTAACCCTTAACCCTACAGTAAGGAAGACCCTTAATGCTAATGGGATCCCTTATCCCTAACCCTAACACTATAGCTAAAAATAACCCTCACCTTTGATCCTTAAACCTAACCCCTAACACTTACTTTAACCCCAAACCCTAACCCTAATCCTAAGCATTAAACCTAACCCTGTCTCTTAACCCTAACGCTAGCCCTTACCCTAATGCCTAGATCTAACCCTAAATCTAACCTAGCGCCTAATCCTAACCTTAAGCCCTAATGCAAACTCTAACCCTGAACCCTAAACCTACCCGCAACCCTTAACACTAACCCTATCCGTGAACCTTAACCCTGACCCTAACCATTACCCGCACCCAAGCATTTAACCTTGACCCTACCCCTAATCCTTAATGCTAACCCTAACACTAAACCCTAACCCTAAGCCCAACACTTAACCCTAATCCTATCCCTTAAACCTAAACCTAATGCTAACCCGTAAACGTAACCCTCACCGTGACCAGTAAACCTAACCCTAACCTCTAACACAAACCATAGCACATAACTCTACCCTAAAACTAACCCTAACCCTAACCTAACCCTAAACCCTAACCCTTAACCTTTACACTAAGCGTTAATTCTCACGCTAACCTTTAATCCTAACCCTAATCCTAATCTTCAACCCTAAACCTAACACTTAACCCTAACCCTGTACCTAACCCTAACACCTCATCTTAACCCTAACCGTAAACCTCAACCCGAAACCAAAGTGTAACCGTTAAAGCTAAGAGTAACCTTTAACCCTAACCCTAAACCCTAACCCTAAGCCCCCACCCTAACACTAAACTTCATCCTTAACCCTAACCATAATCCTAACCCTAAATCTAATTCTCAGACTTCTTGCTTTCTTAGAGTTTAGAAAGCCTGCAATCCTCCCATGCCATGCGTGAAAGGAGGCTCTACCACTGTGTCCTGCATGAAACCCACGGGCCCATACCCAGAGTATGATAGAGTTTGTTCCCGGGTACAATCCCAGCCCCCTAAACTCCCCCCGCCCGCCTAATGCAGACAGGGCCCGTGCGCAAAGCATAAACAATACCTTTAACAGATAACCCTAACCCTGAACATAACACCCAACCCTGTTCCTATTTCTCCCCTTAACACGTAAACCTCACCGTGCGCCTAACTTTAACCTCTTATCCTAACGTTAATGCATAACCCATTTCCTGAGAACAACCCCTATCCCATATTTCTAACCCTATCTCCTAGTCATCACTGTGACACCTAATCCCTAACCCTAATTTTAAACCGCTAACCCTAACCGTAACCCTACCTACAACCCTAACACTGACAGTAGCCCTTAATTCTAACCCCAACGCTATGCCTAACAAAAACCCTAACCCTTGACCCTAACCCTTCACCCTAACCCCTAGGCCTTACCCTAACCCTTAACCCTAATCCTAATCCTAACCATTAAACCTAACCCTACCTCTTAAAGCTAACCCTAAACCTTACCCTCACGACTAGTCCTAACCCTGACACTAACCTAACACCTAACCCTAACCAGAAGCCCTAAAGCTAACCCCGAACCCTATCCCTAACCATAGCAGCAAACCTTAACCCTAAACCTAAGCCCAACCCGTAACCCTAATCCTATCCTTTTACCCTAAAACTAACCCCTAAACCTACCCCCTATACCTCACCCTAACTCTAACCCCAATCCTAATTCTAACCATACCCCTTCATAAAACACTAACTCCTAACCGCTAACCCTAACACTAACCAAAAACCCTAATCACTAATCCCTAACCCTAACGCTTAACCTTTACCCTAACCGTTAACCCTCACTCTAAATCTTAACCCTCACCCTAACATTAACCTTTAACTCTAAGCCTAACCCTTAAACCTACAGTAAGGAAGACCCTTAATGCTAATGGGATCCCTTATCCCTAACCCTAACACTACAGCTAAAAATAACCCTAACTTTGATCCTTAAACCTAACCCCTAACACTTACTTTAACCCCAAACCCTAACCATAATCCTAAGCATTAAACCTAACCCTATCTCTTAAGCCTAATGCTAGCCCTTACCCTAACGCATAGATCTAACCGTAAATCTAACCTACCGCCTAATCCTAACCTTAAGCCCTTATGCTAACACTAACCCTGAACCCTAAACCTACCCGTAACCCTTAACACTAACCCTATCCGTGAACCTTAACCCTGACCCTAACCATTACCCGCACCCAAGCATTTAACGCTGACCCTAACCCTAATCCTGAATGCTAAACCTAACACTAAACCCTAACCCTAAGCCCAACACTTATCCCTAATCCTATCCCTTAACCCTAACCCTAACCCTAATGCTACCCCCTAAACGTAACCCTAACCGTCACCAGTAAACCTAACCCTAACCTCTAACACAAACCATAGCACATAACTCTAACCCTAAAACTAACCCTAACGCTAACCCTAAAGCCTAACCCTTAACCTTAACCCTAAGCGTTAACTCTCACGCTAACCTTAACCTAACCCTAATCCTAATCTTCAACCCTAAACCTCACACTTAACCCTAACCCTGTACCAAACCCTAACCCCTCATCTTAACCCTAACCGTAAACCTAAACCCTAAACCAAAGTGTAACCGTTAAACCTAAGAGTAACCTTTAACCCTAACCCTAATCCCTAACCCTAAGGCCTCACCCTAACACTAAACTTCATCCTTAACCCTAACCAGAATCCTAACCCTAAATCTAATTCTCAGACTTCTTGCTTTCTTAGAGTTTAGAAAGTCTGCAATCCTCCCATGCCATGCGTGAAAGGAGGCTCTACCACTGTGTCCTGTATGAAACCCACGGGCCCATACCCAGAGTATGATAGAGTGGGTTCCCGGGTACAATCTCAGCCCCCTAAACTCCCCCCGCCCGCCTACTGCAGACAGGGCCCATGCACTAAGCATAAACAATACCTTTAACAGATAACCCTAACCCTGGACATAACACCCAACCCTGTTCCTATTTCTCCCCTTAACACGTAAACCTCACCGTGCGCCTAACTTTAACCTCTTATCCTAACGTTAATGCATAACCCATTTCCTGAGAACAACCCCTATCCCATAATTCTAACCCTATCTCCTAGTCATCACTGTGACACCTAATCCCTAACACTAATTCTAAACCGCTAACCCTAACCGTAACCCTACCTACAACCCTAACACTGACAGTAACCCTTACTTCTAACCCCAACGCTATGCCTAAAAAAAACCCTAACCATTGACCCTAACCCTTCACCCTAACCCCTAAGCCTTACCCTAACCCTTAACCCTAATCCTAATCCTAACCATTAAACCTAACCCTAGCTCTTAAAGCTAACCCTAAACCTTACCCTCACGACTAGACCTAACCCTGACACTAACCTAACACCTAACCCTAACCAGAACCCCTAAAGCTAACCCTGAACCCTATCCCTAACCTTAGCAGTAAACTTTAACCCTAAACCTAAGCCGAACCTGTAACCCTAATCCTATCCTTTTACCCTAAAACTAACCCCTAAACCTAACCCCTATACCTCACCCTAACTCTAACTCCAATCCTAATTCTAACCATACCCCTTCATAAAACACTAACTCCTAACCGCTAACCCTAACACGAACCAAACACCCTAATCACTAATCCCTAACCCTAACGCTTAACCTTTACCCTAACCGTTAACCCTCACCCTATATCTTAACACTGACCCTAACCTTAACCTTTAACTCTAAGCCTAACCCTTAACCCTACAGTAAGGAAGACCCTTAATGCTAATGGGATCCTTTATCCCTAACCCTAACACTGCAGCTAAAAATAACCCTAACCTTGGATCCTTAAACCTAACCCCTAACACTTACTTTAACCCCAAACCCTAACCCTAATCCTAAGCATTAAACCTAACCCTATCTCTTAACCCTAACGCTAGCCCTTACCCTAACGCCTAGATCTAACCCTAAATCTAACCTACCGTCTAATCCTAACCTTAAGCCCTAATGCTAACACTATCCCTGAACCCTAAACCTACCCGTAACCCTTAACACTAACCCTATCCGTGAACCTTAACCCTGACCCTAACCATTACCCGCACCCAAGCATTTAACCCTGACCCTAAACCTAATCCTCAATGCTAACCCTAACACTAAACCCTAACCCTAAGCCCAACACTTAACCCTAATCCTATCCCTTAACCCTAACCCTAACCCTAATGCTAACCCCTAAACGTAACCCTAACCGTGACCAGTAAACCTAACCCTAACCTCTAACACAAACCATAGCACATAACTCTAACCCTAAAACTAACCCTAACCCTAACCCTAAACCCTAACTCTTAACCTTAACCCTAAGCGTTAACTCTCACGCTAACCTTTAATCCTAACCCTAATCCTAATCTTCAACCCTAAACCTAACACTTAACCCTAACCCTGTACCAAACCCTAACCCCTCATCTTAACCCTAACCGTAAACCTCAACCCTAAACCAAAGTGTAACCGTTAAACCTAAGAGTAACCTTTAACCCTAACCCTAATCCCTACCCCTAAGTCCTCACCCTAACACTAAACTTCATCCTTAACCCTAACGAGAATCCTAACCATAAATCTAATTCTCAGACTTCTTGCTTTCTTAGAGTTTAGAAAGCCTGCAATCCTCCCATGCCATGCGAGAAAGGAGGCTCTACCACTGTGTCCTGCATGAAACCAACGGGCCCATACCCAGAGTATGATAGAGTGGGTTCCCGGGTACAATCCCAGCGCCCTAAACTCCCCCCGCCCGTCTAATGCAGACAGGGCCCTTGCGCTAAGCATAAACAATACCTTTAACAGATAACCCTAACCCTGAACATAACACCCAACCCTGTTCCTATTTCTCCCCTTAACACGTAAACTTCACCGTGCGCCTAACTTTAACCTCTTATCCTAACGTTAATAAATAACCCATTTCCTGAGAACAACCCCTATCCCATAATTCTAACCCTATCTCCTAGTCATCACTGTGACACCTAATCCCTAACCCTAATTCTGAACCGCTAACCCTAACCGTAACCCTACCTACAACCCTAACACTGACAGTAACCCTTACTTCTAACCCCAACGCTATGCCTAACAAAAACCCTAACCCTTGACCCTAACCCTTCACCCTAACCCCTAAGCCTTACCCTAACCCTTAACCCTAATCCTAATCCTAACCATTAAACCTAACCCTAGCTCTTAAAGCTAACCCTAAACCTTACCCTCACGACTAGACCTA
>NW_027183016.1:142500-194265 GCF_041146395.1 Eulemur rufifrons
TTAACCCTCACCCTAAATCTTAACACTGACCCTAACCTTAAACTTTAACTCTAAGCTTAACCCTTAACCCTACAGTAAGGAAGACCCTTAATGCTAATGGGTTCCCTTATCCCTAACCCTAACACTACAGCTAAAAATAACCCTAACCTTGGATTCTTAAACCTATCCCCTAACACTTACTTTAACCACAAACCCTAACCCTAATCCTAAGCATTAAACCTAACCCTATCTCTTAACCCTAACGGTAGCCCTTACCCTAACGCCTAGATCTAACCCTAAATCTTACCTACCGCCCTATCCTAACCTTAAGCCCTAATGCTAACACTAACCCTGAACCCTAAACCTACCCGTAACCCTTAACACTAACCCTATCCGTGAACCTTAACCCTGACCCTAACCATTACCCGCACCCAAGCATTTAACCCTGACCCTAACCCTAATCCTTAATGCTAACCTTAACACTAAACCCTAACCCTAAGCCCAACACTTAACCCTAATCCTATCCCTTAACCCTAACCCTAACCCTAATGCTACCCCCTAAACGTAACCCTACCCGTGACCAGTAAACCTAACCCTAACCTCTAACACAAACCATAGCACATAACTCTAACCCTAAAACTAACCGTAACCCTAACCCTAAACCTAAACCGTAACTCTTAACCTTAACCCTAAGCGTAAACTCTCACGCTAACCTTTAATCCTAACCCTAATCCTAATCAACCGTAAACCTAACACTTAACCCTAACCCTGTACCAAACCCTAACCCCCCATCTTAAACCTAACCGTAAACCTCAATCCTAAACCAAAGTGTAACCGTTAAACCTAAGAGTAACCTTTAATCCTAACCCTAATCCCTAACCCTAAGCTCTCACCCTAACACTAAACTTCATCCTTAACCCTAACAATAATCCTAACCCTAAATCTAATTCTCAGACTTCTTGCTTTCTTAGAGTTTAGAAAGCCTACAATCCTCCCATGCCATGCGTGAAAGGAGGCTCTACCACTGTGTCCTGCATGAAAGCCTCGGGCCCATACCCAGAGTATGATACAGTGGGTTCCCAGGTACAATCCCAGCCCCCTAAACTCCCCCCGCCCGCCTAATGCAGACAGGGCCCTTGCGCTAAGCATAAACAATACCTTTAACAGATAACCCTGACCCTGAACATAACACCCAACCCTGTTCCTATTTCTCCCCTTAACACGTAATCCTCACTGTGCGCCTAACTTTAACCTCTTATCCTAACGTTAATGCATAACCAATTTCCTGAGAACAACCCTTATCCCATAATTCTAACCCTATCTCCTAGTCATCACTGTGACACCTAATCCCGAACCCTAATTCTAAACCGCTAACCCTAACCGTAACCCTACCTACAACCGTAACACTGACAGTAACCCTTACTTCTAACCCCAACGCTATGCCTAACAAAAACCCTAACCCTTGACCCTAAACCTTCACCCTAACCCCTAAGCCTTACCCTAACCCTTAACCCTAATCCTAATCCTAATCATTAAACCTAACCCTAGCTCTTAAAGCTAACCCTAAACCTTACCCTCATGACTAGACATAACCCTGACACTAACCTAACACCTAACCCTAACCAGAACCCCTAAAGCTAACCCTGAACACTATCCCTAACCCTAGCAGTAAACTTTAACCCTAAACTTAAGCCCAACCCGTAACCCTAATCCTATCCTTTTACCCTAAAACTAACCCCTAAACCTAACCCCTATACCTCACCCTAACTCTAACCCCAATCCTTATTCTAACCATACCCATTCATAAAACACTAACTCCTAACCGCTAACCCTAACACTAACCAGAAACCCTAATCACTAATCCCTAACCCTAACGCTTAACCTTTACCCTAACCGTTAACCCTCACCCTAAATCTTAACACTGACCCTAACCTTAACCTTTAACTCTAAGCCTAACCCTTAACCCTACAGTAAGGAAGACACTTAATGCTAATGGGATCCCTTATCCCTAACCCTAACACTACAGCTAAAAATAACCCTAACCTTGGATCCTTAAACCTAACCCCTAACACTTACTTTAACCCCAATCCCTAACCCTAATCCTAAGCATTAAACCTAACCCTATCTCTTAACCCTAACACTAGCCCTTACCCTAACGCCTAGATCTAACCCTAAATCCAACCTACCGCCTAATCTTAACCTTAAGCCCTAATGGTAACTCTAACCCTGAACCCTAAACCTACCCGTATACCTTAACACTAACCCTATCCGTGAACCTAAACCCTGACCCTAACCATTACCCGCACCCAAGCATTTAACCCTGATTCTAACCCTAATCCTTAATGATAAACCTAACACTAAACCCTAACCCTGAGCCCAACACTTAACCCTAATCCTATCCCTTAACCCTAACCCTAACCCTAATGCTACCCCCTAAACGTAACCCTAACCGTGACCAGTAAACCTAACCCTATCCTGTAACACAAACCATAGCACATAACTCTAACCCTAAAACTAACCCTAAACCTAACCCTAAACCCTAACTCTTAACCTTAACCCTAAGCGTTAACTCTCACGCTAACCTTTAATCCTAACCCTAATCCTAATCTTCAACCCTAAACCTAATACTTAACCCTAACCCTGTACCAAAGCCTAACCCTTAATCTTAACCCTAACCTTAAACCTCAACCCTAACCCAAAGTGTAACCGTTAAACCTAAGAGTAACCTTTAACCCTAACCCTTTTCACTAACCCTAAGCCCTCACCCTAACACTAAACTTCATCCTTAACGCTAACCATAATCCTAACCCTAAATCTAATTCTCAGACTTTTTGCTTCCTTAGAGTTTAGAAAGCCTGCCATCCTCCTATGCCAAGCGTGAAAGGAGGCTCTACCACTGTGTCCTGTATGAAACCCACGGGCCCATACCCAGAGTATGATAGAGTGGGTTCCCGGGTACAATCCCAGCCCCCTAAATTCCCCCCGCCCGCCTAATGCAGACAGGGCCTGTGCGCTAAGCATAAACAATACCTTTAACAGATAACCCTAACCTTGAACATAACACCCAACCCTGTTCCTATTTCTCCCCTTAACACGTAAACCTCACCGTGCGCCTAACTTTAACCTCTTATCCTAACGTTAATGCATAACCCATTTCCTGAGAACAACCCCTATCCCATAATTCTAACCCTATCTCCTAGTCATCACTGTGACACCTAATCCCTAACCCTAATTCTAAACTGCTAACCCTAACTGTAAACCTCCCTACAACCCTAACACTGACAGTAACCCTTACTTCTAACCCCAACGCTATGCCTAACAAAAACCCTAACCCTTGACCCTAACCCTTCACCCTAACCCCTAAGCCTTACCCTAACCCTTAACCCTAAACCTAATCCTAAACATTAAACCGAACCCTAGCTCTTAAAGCTAACCCTAAACCTTACCCTCACGACTAGACGTAACCCTGACACTAACCTAACACCTAACCCTAACCAGAACCCCTAAAGCTAACCCTGAACCCTATCCCTAACCTTAGCAGTAAACTTTAACCCTAAACCTAAGCCCAACCCGTAACACTAATACTATCCTTTTACCCTAAAACTAACCCCTAAACCTAACCCCTTTACCTCACCCTAACTCTAACCCCAATCCTAATTCTAACCATACCCCTTCATAAAACACTAACTCCTAACCGCTAACCCTAACACTAACCAAAAACCCTAATCACTAATCCCTAACCCTGACCCTTAACCTTTACCCTAACCGTTAACCCTCACCCTAAATCTTAACACTGACCCTAACCTTAACCTTTAACTCTAAGCCTAACCCTTAACCCTACAGTAAGGAAGACCCTTAATGCTAATGGGATCCCTTATCCCTAACCCTAACACTACAGCTAAAAATAACCCTAACCTTGGATCCTTAAACCTAACCCCTAACACTTACTTTAACCCCAAACCCTAACCCTAATCCTAAGCATTAAACCTAACCCTATCGCTTAACCCTAACGCTAGCCCTTACCCTAACGCCTAGATCTAACCCTAAATCTAACCTACCGCCTAATCCTAACCTTAAGCGCTAATGCTAACACTAACCCTGAACCCTAAACCTACCCATAACCCTTAACACTAACCCTATCCGTGAACCTTAACCCTGACCCTAACCATTACCCGCACCTAAGCATTTAACCCTGACCCTAACCCTAATCTTTAATGCTAACCTTAACACTAAACCCTAACCTTAAGCCCAACACTTAACCCTAATCCTATCCATTAACCCTAACCCTAACCCTAACCCTAATGCTAACCCCTATACATAACCCTAACCGTGACCAGTAAACCTAACCCTAACCTCTAACACAAACCATAGCACATAACTCTATACCTAAAACTAACCCTAACCCTAACCCTAACCCTAATCCCTAACTCTTAACCTTAACGCTAAGCGTTAACTCTCACGCTAACCTTTAATCCTAACCCTAATCCTAATCTTCAACCCTAAACCTAACACTTAACCCTAACCCTGTACCAAACCCTAACCCCTCATCTTAGCCCTAACCGTAAACCTCAACCCTAAACCAAAGTGTAACCGTTAAACCTAAGAGTAACCTTTAACCCTAACCCTAATCCCTAACCCTAAGCCCTCACCCTAACACTAAGCTTCATCGTTAACCCTAACTATTATCCTAACCCTAAATCTAATTCTCAGACTTCTTGCTATCTTAGAGTTTAGAAAGCCTGCAATCCTCCCATGCCATGGGTGAAAGGAGTCTCTACCACTGTGTCCTGCATGAAACCCGTGGGCCCATACCCAGAGTATGATAGAGTGGGTTCCCGGGTACAATCCCAGCCCCCTAAAAACCCCCTGCCCGCCTAATGCAGACAGGGCCCGTGCGCTAAGCATAAACAATACCTTTAACAGATAACTCTAACCCTGAACATAACACCCAACCCTGTTCCTATTTCTCCCCTTAACACGTAAACCTCACCGTGCGCCTAACTTTAACCTCTTATCCTAACGTTAATGCATAACCCATTTCCTGAGAACAACCCCTATCCCATAATTCTAAACCTATCTCCTAGTCATCACTGTGACACCTAATCCCTAACCCTAATTCTAAACCGCTAACCCTAACCGTAACCCTACCTACAACCCTAACACTGACAGTAACCCTTACTTCTAACCCCAACGCTATGCCAAACAAAAACCCTAATTCTTGACCCTAACCCTTCACCCTAACCCCTAAGCCTTACCCTAACCCTTAACCCTAATCCTAATCCTAACCATTAAACCTAACCCTAGCTCTTAAAGCTAACCCTAGACCTTACCCTCACGACTAGACCTAACCCTGACACTAACCTAACACCTAACCCTAACCGGATCCCCTAAAGCTATCCCTGAACCCTATCCCTAACCATAGCAGTAAACTTTAACCCTAAACCTAAGCCCAACCCGTAACCCGAATCCTATCCTTTTACCCTAAAACTAACCCCTAAACCTAACCCCTATACCTCACCCTAACTCTAACCCCAATCCTAATTCTAACCATACCCCTTCATAAAACACTAACTCCTAACCGCTAACCCTAACACTAACCAAAAACCATAATCACTAATCCCTAACCCTAACCCTTAACCTTTACCCTAACCGTTAACCCTCACCCTAAATCTTAACACTGACCCTAACCTTAACCTTTAACTCTAAGCCTAACCCTTAACCCTACAGTAAGGAAGACCCTTAAAGCTAATGGGATCCCTTATCCCTAACCCTAACACTACAGCTAAAAATAACCCTAACCTTGGATCCTTAAACCTAACCCCTAACACTTACTTTAACCCCAAACCCTAACCCTAATCCTAAGCATTAAACCTAACCCTATCTCTTAACCCTAACGCTAGCCCTTACCCTAACGCCTAGATCTAACCCTAAATCTAACCTACCGCCTAATTCTAACCTTAAGTGCTAATGCTAACACTAACCCTGAACCCTAAACCTACCCATAAACCTTAACACTAACCCTATCCGTGAACCTTAACCCTGACCCTAACCATTACCCGCACCTAAGCATGTAACCCTGACCCTAACCCTAATCTTTAATGCTAACCTTAACACGAAACCCTAACCCTAAGCCAAACACTTAACCCTAATCCTATCCATTAACCCTAACCCTAACCCTAACCCTAATGCTAACCCCTAAACGTAACCCTAACCGTGACCAGTAAACCTAACCCTAACCTCTAACACAAACCATAGCACATAACTCTATCCCTAAAACTAACCCTAACCCTAACCCTAACCCTAAACCCTAACTCTTAACCTTAACCCTAAGCGTTAACTCTCACGCTAACCTTTAATCCTAACCCTAATCCTAATCTTCAACCCTAAACCTAACACTTAACCCTAACCCTGTACCAAACCCTAACCCCTCATCTTAACCCTAACCGTAAACCTCAACCCTAAACCAAAGTGTAACCGTTAAACCTAAGAGTAACCTTTAACCCTAACCCTAATCCCTAACCCTAAGCGCTCACCCTAACACTAAGCTTCATCGTTAACCTTAACTATAATCCTAACCCTAAATCTAATTCTCAGACTTCTTGCTTTCTTAGAGTTTAGAAAGCCTGCAATCCTCCCATGCCATGCGTGAAAGGAGGCTCTACCACTGTGTCCTGCATGAAACCCACGGGCCCATACCCAGAGTATGATAGAGTGGGTTCCCGGGTACAATCCCAGCCCCCTGAACTCCCCCGCCCGCCTAATGCAGACAGGGCCCGTGCGCTAAGCAGAAACAATACCTTTAACAGATAACTCTAACCCTGAACATAACACCCAACCCTGTTCCTATTTCTCCCCTTAACACGTAAACCTCACCGTGTGCCTAACTTTAACCTCTTATCCTAACGTTAATGCATAACCCATTTCCTGAGAACAACCCCTATCCCATAATTCTAACCCTATCTCCTAGTCATCACTGTGACACCTAATCCCTAACCCTAATTCTAAACCGCTTACCCTAACCGTAACCCTACCTACAACCCTAACACTGACAGTAACCCTTACTTCTAACCCCAACGCTATGCCTAACAAAAACCCTAACCCTTGACCCTAACCCTTCACCCTAACCCCTAAGCCTTACCCTAACCCTTAACCCTAATCCTAATCTTAACCATTAAACCTAACCCTAGCTCTTAAAGCTAACCCTAAACCTTAGCCTCACAACTAGACCTAACCCTGACACTAACCTAACACCTAAACCTAACCAGAACCCCTAAAGCTAACCCTGAACCCTGTCCCTAACCCTAGCAGTAAACTTTAACCCTAAACCTAAGCCCAACCCGTAACCCGAATCCTATCCTTTTACCCTAAAACTAACCCCTAAACCTAACCCCTATACCTCACCCTAACTCTAACCCCAATCCTAATTCTAACCATACCCCTTCATAAAACACTAACTCCTAACCGCTAACCCTAACACTAACCAAAAACCATAATCACTAATCCCTAACCCTAACGCTTAACCTTTACCCTAACCGTTAACCCTCACCCTAAATCTTAACACTGACCCTAACCTTAACCTTTAACTCTAAGCCTAACCCTTAACCCTACAGTAAGGAAGACCCTTAATGCTAATGGGATCCCTTATCCCTAACCCTAACACTACAACTAACGCTAAAAATAACCCTAACTTTGGATCCTTAAACCTAACCCCTAACACTTACTTTAACCCCAAACCCTAACCCTAATCCTAAGCATTAAACCTAACCCTATCTCTTAACACTAAGGCTAGCCCACACCCTAACGCCTAGATCTAACCCTCAATATAACCTACCGCGTAGGCTTAACCTTAAGCCCTAATGCTAACTCTAACCCTGAACCCTAAACCTACCCGTAACCCTTAACACTAACCCTATCCGTGAACCTTAAACCTGACACTAATCATTACCCGCACCCAAGCATTTAACCCTGACCCTAACCCTAATCCTTAGTGCTAACCCTAACACTAAACCCTAACCCTAAGCCCAACACTTATCCCTAATCCTATCCCTTAACCCTAACCCTAACCCTAATGCTAACCCCTAAACGTAACCCTAACCGTGACCAGTAAACCTAACCCTAACCTCTAACACAAACCATAGCACATAACTCTAACCCTAAAACTAACCCTAACCCTAACCCTAACCCTAAACCCTAACTCTTAAACTTCACCCTAAGCGTTAACTCTCACGCTAACCTTTAATCCTAACCCTAATCCTAATCTTCAACCCTAAACCTAACACTTAACCCTAACCCTGTACCAAACCCTAACCCCTCATCATATCCCTAACCGTAAACCTCAACCCTAAACCAAAGTGTAACCGTTAAACCTAAGAGTAACCTTTAACCCCAACCCTAATCCCTAACCCTAAGCCCTCACCCTAACACTAAGCTTCATCGTTAACCCTAACTATAATCCTACCCCTAAATCTAATTCTCAGACTTCTTGCTTTCTTAGAGTTTAGAAAGCCTGCAATCCTCCCATGCCATGCGTGAAAGGAGGCTCTACCACTGTGTCCTGCATGAAACCCACGGGCCCATACCCAGAGTATGATAGAGTGGGTTCCCGGGTACAATCCCAGCCCCCTAAACTACCCCTGCCCGACTAATGCAGACAGGGCCCGTGCGCTAAGCATAAACAATACCTTTAACAGATAACTCTAACCCTGAACATAGCACCCAACCCTTTTCCTATTTCTCCCCTTAACACGTAAACCTCACCGTGCGACTAACTTTAACCTCTTATCCTAACGTTAATGCATAACGCATTTCCTGAGAACAACCCCTATCCCATAATTCTAACCCTATCTCCTAGTCATCACTGTGACACCTAATCCCTAACCCTAATTCTAAACCGCTAACCCTAACCGTAACCCTACCTACAACCCTAACACTGACAGTATCGCTTACTTCTAACCTCAACGCTATGCCTAACAAAAACCCTAACCCTTTACCCTAAACCTTCACCCTAACCCCTAAGCCTTACCCTAACCCTTTACCCTAATCCTAACCATTAAACCTAACCCTAGCTCTTAAAGCTAACCCTAAACCTTACCCTCACAACTAGACCTAACCCTGACACTAACCTAACACCTAACACTAACCAGGACCCCTAAAGCTAACCCTGAACCCTATCCCTAACCCCAGCAGTAAACTTTAACCGTAAACGTAAGCCCAACCCGTAACCCCAATCCTATCCTTCTACCCTGAAACTAACCCCTAAACCTAACCCATATACCTCACCCTAACTCTAAGCCCAATCCTAATTCTAACCATACCCCTTCATAAAACACTAACTCCTAACCGCTAACCCTAACACTAACCAAAAACCCTAATCACTAATCCCTAACCCTAACGCTTAACCTTTACCCTAACCGTTAACCCTCACTCTGAATCTTAATACTGACCCTAACCTTAACCTTTAACTCTAAGCCTAACCCTTAACCCTACAGTAAGGAAGACCCTTAATGCTAATGGGATCCCTTATCCCTAACCCTAACACTACAGCTAAAAATAACCCTAACCTTGGATCCTTAAACCTAACCCCTAACACTTACTTTAACCCCAAACCCTAACCCTAATCCTAAGCATTAAACCTAACCCTATCTCTTAACCCTAACGCTAGCCCTTACCCTAACGCCTAGATCTAACCCTAAATCTAACCTACCGCCTAATCCTAACCTTAAGCCCTTATGCTAACACTATCCCTGAACCCTAAACCTACCCGTAACCCTTAACACTAACCCTATCCGTGAACCTTCACCCTGACCCTAAACATAACCCGCACCCAAGCATTTAACCCTGACCCTAACCCTAATCCTTAATGCTAACCCTAACACTAAACCCTAACCCTAAGCCCAACACTTAACCCCAATCCTATCCCTTAACCCTAACCCTAACCCTAACCCTAATGCTAACCCCTAAACGTAACCCTAACCGTCACCAGTAAACCTAACCCTAACCTGTAACACAAACCATAGCACATAACTCTAACCCTAAAATTAACCCTAAACCTAACCCTAAACCCTAACTCTTAACCTTCACCCTAAGCGTTAACTCTCACGCTAACCTTTAATCCTAACCCTAATACTAATCTTCAACCCTAAACCTAACACTTAACCCTAACCGTGTACCAAAACCTAACCCCTCATCTTAACCCTAACCGTAAACCTCAACCCTAAACCAAAGTGTAACCGTTAAACCTAAGAGTAACCTTTAATCCTAACCCTAATCCCTAACCCTAAGCCCTCACCCTAACACTAAACTTCATCCTTAACCCTAACCAGAATTCTAACCCTAAATCTAATTCTCAGCCTTCTTGCTTTCTTAGAGTTTAGAAAGCCTGCAATCCTCCCATGCCATGCGTGAAAGGAGGCTCTACCACTGTGTCCTGCATGAAACCCACGGGCCCATACCCAGAGTATGATAGAGTGGGTTCCCGGGTACAATCCCAGCCCCCTAAACTCCCCCCGCCCGCCCAATGCAGACAGGGCCTGTGCGCTAAGCATAAACAATACCTTTAACAGATAACCCTAACCCTGAACATAACACCCAACCCTGTTCCTATTTCTCCCCTTAACACGTAAACCTCACCGTGTGCCTAACTTTAACCTCTTATCCTAACGTTAATGCATAACCCATTTCCTGAGAACAACCCCTATCCCATAATTCTAACCCTATCTCCTAGTCATCACTGTGACACCTAATCCCTAACCCTAATTCCAAACCGCTAACCCTAACCGTAACCCTACCTACAACCCTAACACTGACAGTAACCCTTACTTCTAAGCCCAACGCTATGCCTAACAAAAACCCTAAGCCTTGACCCTAACCCTTCACCCTAACCCCTAAGCCTTACCCTAACCCTTAACCCTAATCCTAATCCTAACCATTAAACCTAACCCTAGCTCTTAAAGCTAACCCTAAACCTTACCCTCACGACTAGACCTAACCCTGACACTAACCTAACACCTAACCCTAACCAGAACCCCTAAAGCTAACCCTGAACCCTATCCCTAACCCTAGCAGTAAACTTTAACCCTAAACCTAAGCCCAACCCGTAACCCTAATCCTATCCTTTTACCCTAAAACTAACCCCTAAACCTAACCCATATAAATCACCCTAACTCTAACCCCAATCCTAATTCTAACCGTACCCCTTCATAAAACACTAACTCCTAACCGCTAACCCTAACGCTAACCAAAAACCCTAATGACTAATCCCTAACCCTAACGCTTAAACTTTACCCTAACCGTTAACCCTCACTCTGAATCTTAACACTGACCCTAACCTTAACCTTTAACTCTAAGCCTAACCCTTAACCCAACAGTAAGGAAGACCCTTAATGCTAATGGGATCCGTTATCCCTAACCCTAACACTACAGCTAAAAATAACCCTAACCTTGGATCCTTAAACCTAACCCCTAACACTTACTTTAACCCCAAACCCTAACCCTAATCCTAAGCATTAAACCTAACCCTATCTCTTAACCCTAACGCTAGCCCTTACCCTAACGCCTAGATCTAACCCTATATCTAACCTACCGCCTAATTCTAACCTTAAGCCCTAATGCTAACTCTAACCGTGAACCCTAAACCTACCCGTAACCCTTAACACTAACCCTATCCGTGAACCTTAACCCTGACCCTAACCATTACCCGCACCCAAGCATTTAACCCTGACCCTAACCCTAATCCTTAATGCTAACCCTAACACTAAATCCTAACCCTAAGCCCAACACTTATCCCTAATCCTATCCCTTAACCCGAACCCTAACCCTAACCTTAATGCTACCCCCTAAACGTAACCCTAACGGTGACCAGTAAACCTAAACCTAACCTCTAACACAAACCATAGCACATAACTCTAACCCTAAAGCTAACCCTAACCCTAACCCTAACCCTAAACCCTAACTCTTAACCTTAACCCTAAGCGTTAACTCTCACGCTAACCTTTAATCCTAACCCTAATCCTAATCTTCAACCCTAAACCTAACACTTAACCCTAACCCTGTACAAAAACCTAACCCCTCATCTTAACCCTAACCGTAAACCTCAACTCTAAACCAAAGTGTAACCGTTAAACCTAAGAGTAACCTTTAACCCTAACCCTAATCCCTAACCCTAAGCCCTCACCCTAACACTAAACTTCATCCTTAACTCTAACCAGAATCCTAACCCTAAATCTCATTCTCAGACTTCTTGCTTTCTTAGAGTTTAGAAAGCCTGCAATCCTCCCATGCCATGCGTGAAAGGAGGCTCTACCACTGTGTCCTGCATGAATCCCACGGGCTCATACACAGAGTTTGATAGATTGGGTTCCCGGGTACAATCCCAGCCCCCTAAACTCCCCCCGCCCGCCCAATGCAGACAGGGCCCGTGCGCTAAGCATAAACAATACCTTTAACAGATAACCCTAACCCTCAACGTAACACCCAACCCTGTTCCTATTTCTCCCCTTAACACGTAAACCTCACCGTGCGCCTAACTTTAACCTCTTATCCTAACGTTAATGCATAACCCATTTCCTGAGAACAGCCCCTATCCCATACTTCTAAACCTATCTCCTAGTGATCACTGTGACACCTAATCCCTAACCCTAATTCTAAACCGCTAACCCTAACCGTAACCCTACCTACAACCCTAACACTGACAGTAACCCTTACTTCTAACCCCAACGCTATGCCTAACAAAAACCCTAACCCTTGACCCTAACCCTTCAACCTAACCCCTAAGCCTTACCCTAACCCTTAACCCTAATCCTAATCCTAACCATTAAACCTAACCCTAGCTCTTAAAGCTAACCCAAAACCTTACCCTCATGACTAGACCTAACCCTGACACTAACCTAACACCAACCCTAACCAGATCCCCTAAAGCTAACCCTGAAACCTATCCCTAACCCTAGCAGTAAACTTTAACCCTAAACCTAAGCCCAACCCATAACCCTAATCCTATCCTTTTACCCTAAAACTAACCCCTAAACCTAACCCCTATACCTCACCCTAACTCTAACCCCAATCCTAATTCTAACCATACCCCTTCATAAAACACTAACTCCTAACCGCTAACCCTAACACTAACCAAAAACCATAATCACTAATCCCTAACCCTAACCCTTAACCTTTACCCTAACCGTTAACCCTCACCCTAAATCTTAACACTGACCCTAACCTTAACCTTTAACTCTAAGCCTAACCCTTAACCCTACAGTAAGGAAGACCCTTAATGCTAATGGGATCCCTTATCCCTAACCCTAACACTACAGCTAAAAGTAACCCTAACCTTGGATCCTTAAACCTAACCCCTAACACTTACTTTAACCCCAAACCCTAACCCTAATCCTAAGCATTAAACCTAACCCTATCTCTTAACCCTAACGCTAGCCCTTACCCTAACGCCTAGATCTAACCCTAAATCTAACCTACCGCCTAATCCTAACCTTAAGTGCTAATGCTAACACTAACCCTGAACCCTAAACCTACCCATAAACCTTAACACTAACCCTATCCGTGAACCTTAACCCTGACCCTAACCATTACTTGCACCTAAGCATTTAACCCTGACCCTAACCCTAATCTTTAATGCTAACCTTAACACGAAACCCTAACCCTAAGCCAAACACTTAACCCTAATCCTATCCATTAACGCTAACCCTAACCCTAACCCTAATGCTAACCCCTAAACGTAACCCTAACCGTGACCAGTAAACCTAACCCTAACCTCTAACACAAACCATAGCACATAACTCTAACCCTAAAACTAACCCTAACCCTAACCCTAACCCTAAACCCTAACTCTTAACCTTAACCCTAAGCGTTAACTCTCACGCTAACCTTTAATCCTAACCCTAATCCTAATCTTCAACCCTTAACCTAACACTTAACCCTAACCCTGTACCAAACCCTAACCCCTCATCTTAACCCTAACCGTAAACCTCAACCCTAAACCAAAGTGTAACCGTTAAACCTAAGAGTAACCTTTAACCCTAACCCTAATCCCTAACCCTAAGCCCTCACCCTAACACTAAGCTTCATCGTTAACCTTAACTATAATCCTAACCCTAAATCTAATTCTCAGACTTCTTGCTTTCTTAGAGTTTAGAAAGCCTGCAATCCTCCCATGCCATGCGTGAAAGGAGGCTCTACCACTGTGTCCTGCATGAAACCCACGGGCCCATACCCAGAGTATGATAGAGTGGGTTCCCGGGTACAATCCCAGCCCCCTGAACTCCCCCGCCCGCCTAATGCAGACAGGGCCCGTGCGCTAAGCAGAAACAATACCTTTAACAGATAACTCTAACCCTGAACATAACACCCAACCCTGTTCCTATTTCTCCCCTTAACACGTAAACCTCACCGTGCGCCTAACTTTAACCTCTTATCCTAACGTTAATGCATAACCCATTTCCTGAGAACAACCCCTATCCCATAATTCTAACCCTATCTCCTAGTCATCACTGTGACACCTAATCCCTAACCCTAATTCTAAACCGCTAACCCTAACCGTAACCCTACCTACAACCCTAACACTGACAGTAACCCTTACTTCTAACCCCAACGCTATGCCTAACAAAAACCCTAACCCTTGACCCTAACCCTTCACCCTAACCCCTAAGCCTTACCCTAACCCTTAACCCTAATCCTAATCCTAACCATTAAACCTAACCCTAGCTCTTAAAGCTAACCTTAAACCTTACCCTTACGAATAGACCTAACCCTGACACTAACCTAACACCTAAACCTAACCAGAACCCCTAAAGCTAACCCTGAACCCTGTCCCTAACCCTAGCAGTAAACTTTAACCCTAAACCTAAGCCCAACCCGTAACCCTAATCCTATCCTTTTACCCTAAAACTAACCCCTAAACCTAACCCCTATACCTCACCCTAACTCTAACCCCAATCCTAATTCTAACCATACCCCTTCATAAAACACTAACTCCTAACCGCTAACCCTAACACTAACCAAAAACCATAATCACTAATCCCTAACCCTAATGCTTAACCTTTACCCTAACCGTTAACCCTCACCCTAAATCTTAACACTGACCCTAACCTTAACCTTTAACTCTAAGCCTAACCCTTAACCCTACAGTAAGGAAGACCCTTAATGCTAATGGGATCCCTTATCCCTAACCCTAACACTACAACTAACGCTAAAAATAACCCTAACTTTGGATCCTTAAACCTAACCCCTAACACTTACTTTAACCCCAAACCCTAACCCTAATCCTAAGCATTTAACCTAACCCTATCTCTTAACACTAAGGCTAGCCCACACCCTAACGCCTAGATCTAACCCTCAATATAACCTACCGCGTAAGCTTAACCTTAAGCCCTAATGCTAACTCTAACCCTGAACCCTAAACCTACCCGTAAACCTTAACACTAACCCTATCCGTGAACCTTAAACCTGACCCTAATCATTACCCGCACCCAAGCATTTAACCCTGACCCTAACCCTAATCCTTAGTGCTAACCCTAACACTAAACCCTAACCCTAAGCCCAACACTTATCCCTAATCCTATCCCTTAACCCTAACCCTAACCCTAATGCTACCCCCTAAACGTAACCCTAACCGTGACCAGTAAACCTAACCCTAACCTCTAACACAAACCATAGCACATAACTCTAACCCTAAAACTAACCCTAACCCTAACCCTAACCCTAAACCCTAACTCTTAACCTTCACCCTTAGCGTTAACTCTCACGCTAACCTTTAATCCTAACCCTAATCCTAATCTTCAACCCTAAACCTAACACTTAACCCTAACCCTGTACCAAACCCTAACCCCTCATCATATCCCTAACCGTAAACCTCAACCCTAAACCAAAGTGTAACCGTTAAACCTAAGAGTAACCTTTAACCCTAACCCTAATCCCTAACCCTAAGCCCTCACCCTAACACTAAGCTTCATCGTTAACCCTAACTATAATCCTACCCCTAAATCTAATTCTCAGACTTCTTGCTTTCTTAGAGTTTAGAAAGCCTGCAATCCTCCCATGCCATGCGTGAAAGGAGGCTCTACCACTGTGTCCTGCATGAAACCCACGGGCCCATACCCAGAGTATGATAGAGTGGGTTCCCGGGTACAATCCCAGCCCCCTAAACTACCCCTGCCCGCCTAATGCAGACAGGGCCCGTGCGCTAAGCATAAACAATACCTTTAACAGATAACTCTAACCCTGAACATACCACCCAACCCTGTTCCTATTTCTCCCCTTAACACGTAAACCTCACCGTGCGCCTAACTTTAACCTCTTATCGTAACGTTAATGCATAACGAATTTCTTGAGAACAACCCCTATCCCATAATTCTAACCCTATCTCCTAGTCATCACTGTGACACCTAATCCCTAACCCTAATTCTAAACCGCTAACCCTAACCGTAACCCTACCTACAACCCTAACACTGACAGTATTGCTTACTTCTAACCTCAACGCTATGCCTAACAAAAACCCTAACCCTTTACCCTAAACCTTCACCCTAACCCCTAAGCCTTACCCTAACCCTTTACCCTAATCCTAACCATTAAACCTAACCCTAGCTCTTAAAGCTAACCCTAAACCTTACCCTCACAACTAGACCTAACCCTGACACTAACCTAACACCTAACACTAACCAGGACCCCTAAAGCTAACCCTGAACCCTATCCCTAACCCCCGCAGTAAACTTTAACCGTAAACCTAAGCCCAACCCGTAACCCCAATCCTATCCTTTTACCCTGAAACTAACCCCTAAACCTAACCCATATACCTCACCCTAACTCTAAGCCCAATCCTAATTCTAACCATACCCCTTCATAAAACACTAACTCCTAACCGCTAACCCTAACACTAACCAAAAACCCTAATCACTAATCCCTAACCCTAACGCTTAACCTTTACCCTAACCGTTAACCCTCACTCTGAATCTTAATACTGACCCTAACCTTAACCTTTAACTCTAAGCCTAACCCTTAACCCTACAGTAAGGAAGACCCTTAATGCTAATGGGATCCCTTATCCCTAACCCTAACACTACAGCTAAAAATAACCCTAACCTTGGATCCTTAAACCTAACCCCTAACACTTACTTTAACCCCAAACCCTAACCCTAATCCTAAGCATTAAACCTAACCCTATCTCTTAACCCTAACGCTAGCCCTTACCCTAACGCCTAGATCTAACCCTAAATCTAACCTACCGCCTAATCCTAACCTTAAGCCCTCATGCTAACACTATCCCTGAACCCTAAACCTACCCGTAACCCTTAACACTAACCCTATCCGTGAACCTTCACCCTGACCCTAAACATAACCCGCACCCAAGCATTTAACCCTGACCCTAACCCTAATCCTTAATGCTAACCCTAACACTAAACCCTAACCCTAAGCCCAACACTTAACCCCAATCCTATCCCTTAACCCTAACCCTAACCCTAACCCTAATGCTAACCCCTAAACGTAACCCTAACCGTCACCAGTAAACCTAACCCTAACCTGTAACACAAACCATAGCACATAACTCTAACCCTAAAATTAACCCTAACCCTAATCCTAAACCCTAACTCTTAACCTTCACCCTAAGCGTTAACTCTCACGCTAACCTTTAATCCTAACCCTAATACTAATCTTCAACCCTAAACCTAACACTTAACCCTAACCGTGTACCAAAACCTAACCCCTCATCTTAACCCTAACCGTAAACCTCAACCCTAAACCAAAGTGTAACCGTTAAACCTAAGAGTAACCTTTAACCCTAACCCTAAGCCCTAACCCTAAGCCCTCACCCTAACACTAAACTTCATCCTTAACCCTAACCAGAATTCTAACCCTAAATCTAATTCTCAGCCTTCTAGCTTTCTTAGAGTTTAGAAAGCCTGCAATCCTCCCATGCCATGCGTGAAAGGAGGCTCTACCACTGTGTCCTGCATGAAACCCACGGGCCCATACCCAGAGTATGATAGAGTGGGTTCCCGGGTACAATCCCAGCCCCCTAAACTCCCCCCGCCCGCCCAATGCAGACAGGGCCTGTGCGCTAAGCATAAACAATACCTTTAACAGATAACCCTAACCCTGAACATAACACCCAACCCTGTTCCTATTTCTCCCCTTAACACGTAAACCTCACCGTGTGCCTAACTTTAACCTCTTATCCTAACGTTAATGCATAACCCATTTCCTGAGAACAACCCCTATCCCATAATTCTAACCCTATCTCCTAGTCATCACTGTGACACCTAATCCCTAACCCTAATTCCAAACCGCTAACCCTAACCGTAACCCTACCTACAACCCTAACACTGACAGTAACCCTTACTTCTAAACCCAACGCTATGCCTAACAAAAACCCTAAGCCTTGACCCTAACCCTTCACCCTAACCCCTAAGCCTTACCCTAACCCTTAACCATAATCCTAATCCTAACCATTAAACCTAACCCTAGCTCTTAAAGCTAACCCTAAACCTAACCCTCACGACTAGACCTAACCCTGACACTAACCTAACACCTAACCCTAACCAGGACCCCTAAAGCTAACCCTGAACCCTATCCCTAACCCTAGCAGTAAACTTTAACCCTAAACCTAAGCCCAACCCGTAACCCTAATCCTATCCTTTTACCCTAAAACTAACCCCTAAACCTAACCCATATAAATCACCCTAACTCTAACCCCAATCCTAATTCTAACCGTACCCCTTCATAAAACACTAACTCCTAACCGCTAACCCTAACGCTAACCAAAAACCCTAATGACTAATCCCTAACCCTAATGCTTAAACTTTACCCTAACCGTTAACCCTCACTCTGAATCTTAACACTGACCCTAACCTTAACCTTTAACTCTAAGCCTAACCCTTAACCCAACAGTAAGGAAGACCCTTAATGCTAATGGGATCCGTTATCCCTAACCCTAACACTACAGCTAAAAATAACCCTAACCTTGGATCCTTAAACCTAACCCCTAACACTTACTTTAACCCCAAACCCTAACCCTAATCCTAAGCATTAAACCTAACCCTATCTCTTAACCCTAACGCTAGCCCTTACCCTAACGCCTAGATCTAACCCTAAATCTAACCTACCGCCTAATTCTAACCTTAAGCCCTAATGCTAACTCTAACCGTGAACCCTAAACCTACCCGTAACCCTTAACACTAACCCTATCCGTGAACCTTAACCCTGACCCTAACCATTACCCGCACCCAAGCATTTAACCCTGACCCTAACCCTAATCCTTAATGCTAACCCTAACACTAAATCCTAACCCTAAGCCCAACACTTATCCCTAGTCCTATCCCTTAACCCTAACCCTAACCCTAACCTTAATGCTACCCCCTAAACGTAACCCTAAATGTGACCAGTAAACCTAACCCTAACCTCTAACACAAACCATAGCACATAACTCTAACCCTAAAGCTAACCCTAACCCTAACCCTAACCCTAAACCCTAACTCTTAACCTTAACCCTAAGCGTTAACTCTCACGCTTACCTTTAATCCTAACCCTAATCCTAATCTTCAACCCTAAACCTAACACTTAACCCTAACCCTGTACCAAAACCTATCCCCTCATCTTAACCCTAACCGTAAACCTCAACTCTAAACCAAAGTGTAACCGTTAAACCTAAGAGTAACCTTTAACCCTAACCCTAATCCCTAACCCTAAGCCCTCACCCTAACACTAAACTTCATCCTTAACCCTAACCAGAATCCTAACCCTAAATCTAATTCTCAGACTTCTTGCTTTCTTAGAGTTTAGAAAGCCTGCAATCCTCCCATGCCATGCGGGAAAGGAGGCTCTACCACTGTGTCCTGCATGAAACCCACGGGCCCATACCCAGAGTATGATAGATTGGGTTCCCGGGTACAAGCCCAGCCCCCTAAAATCCCCCCGCTGCCTAATGCAGACAGG
The DNA here is from genome assembly GCF_041146395.1 of Eulemur rufifrons. NCBI lineage: Eukaryota > Metazoa > Chordata > Mammalia > Primates > Lemuridae > Eulemur > Eulemur rufifrons. Next base: position 162,412 of record NW_027183016.1, read on the forward strand.
GACCGTGCACTAAGCATAAACAATACCTTTAACAGATAACCCTAACCCTGAACATAACACCCAACCCTGTTGCTATTTCTCCCCTTAACACGTAAACCTCACCGTGCGCCTAACTTTAACCTCTTATCCTAACGTTAATGCATAACCCATTTCCTGAGAACAACCCCTATCCCATAATTCTAACCCTATCTCCTAGTCATCACTGTGACACCTAATCCCTAACCCTAATTCTAAACCGCTAACCCTAACCGTAACCCTACCTACTACCCTAACACTGACAGTAACCCTTACATGTAACCCCAACGCTATGCCTAACAAAAACTCTAACCCTTGACCCTAACCCTTCACCCTAACCCCTAAGCCTTACCCTAACCCTTAACCCTAATCCTAATCCTAACCATTAAACCTAACCCTAGCTCTTAAAGCTAACCCTAAACCTTACCCTCACGACTAGACCTAACCCTGACACTAACCTAACACCTAACACTAACCAGAACCCCTAAAGCTAACCCTGAACCCTATCGCTAACCCAAGCAGTAAACTTTAACCCTAAACCTAAGCCAAACCCGTAACCCTAATCCTATCCTTTTACCCTAAAACTAACCCCTAAACCTAACCCCTATACCTCACCCTAACTCTAACCCCAATCCTAATTCTAACCATACCCCTTCATAAAACACTAACTCCTAACCGCTAACCCTAACACTAACCAAAAACCCTAATCACTAATCCCTAACCCTAACGCTTAACCTTTACCCTAACCGTTAACCCTCACCCTAAATCTTAACACTGACCCTAACCTTAACCTTTAACTCTAAGCCTAACCCTTAACCCTACAGTAAGGAAGACCCTTAATGCTAATGGGATCCCTTATCCCTAACCCTAACACTACAGCTAAAAGTAACCCTAACCTTGGATCCTTAAACCTAACCCCTAACACTTACTTTAACCCCAAACCCTAACCCTAATCCTAAGCATTAAACCTAACCCTATCTCTTAACCCTAACGCTAGCCCTTACCCTAACGCCTAGATCTAACCCTAAATCTAACCTACCGCCTAATCCTAGCCTTAAGCCCTAATGCTAACTCTAACCCTGAACCCTAAACCTACCCGTAACCCTTAATACTAACCCTATCCGTGAACCTTCACCCTGACCCTAACCATTACCCGCAACCAAGCATTTGACCCTGACCCTACCCCTAATCCTTTAAGATAACCCTAACACTAAACCCTAACCCTAAGCCCAACACTTAACCCTAATCCTATCCCTTAACCCTAACCCTAACCCTAATGCTAACCCCTAAACGTAACCTTAACCGTGACCAGTAAACCTAACCCTAACCTCTAACACAAACCATAGCACATAACTCTAACCGTATATCTAACCCTAACCCTAAACCTAACCCTAAACCCTAACTCTTAACCTTAACCCTAAGCGTTAACTCTCACGCTAACCTTTAATCCTAACCCTAATCCTAATCTTCAACCCTAAACCTAACACTTAACCCTAATCCTGTACCTAAGCCTAACCCCTCATCTTAGGCCTAACCGTAAACCTCAATCCTAAACCAAAGTGTAACCGTTAAACCTAAGAGTAACCTTTAACCCTAACCCTAAGCCCTAACCCTAAGCCCTCACCCTAACACTAAACTTCATCCTTAACCCTAACCAGAATCCTAACCCTAAATCTCATTCTCAGACTTCTTGCTTTCTTAGAGTTTAGAAATCCTGCAATCTTCCCATGTCATGTGTGAAAGGAGGCTCTACCACTGTGTCCTGCATGAAACCCAGGGGCCCATACCCAGAGTATGATAGAGTGGGTTCCCGGGTACAATCCCAGCCCCCTAAACTCCCCCCGCCCGCCTAATGCAGACAGGGCCCGTGCGCTAAGCATAAACAATACCTTTAACAGATAACCCTAACCCTGAACATAACACCCAACCCTGTTCCTATTTCTCCCCTTAACACATAAACCTCACCGTGCGCCTATCTTTAACCTCCTATCCTAACGTTAATGCATAACCCATTTCCTGAGAACAACCCCTATCCCATAATTCTAACCCTATATCCTAGTCATCACTGTGACACCTAATCCCTAACCCTAATTCTAAACCCCTAACCCTAACCGTAACCCTACCTACAACCCTAATACTGACAGTAACCCTTACTTCTGACCCCAACGCTATCCCTAACAAAAACCCTAACCCTTCACCCTAACCCCTAAGCCTTACCCTAACCCTTAAACCTAATCCTAATCCTAACCATTAAACCTAACCCTAGCTCTTAAAGCTAACCCTAAACCTTACCCTCACGACTAGACCTAACCCTGACACTAACCTAACACCTAACGCTAACCAGAACCCCTAAAGCTAACCCTGAACCCTATCCCTAACCCTAGCAGTAAACTTTAACCCTAAACCTGAGCCCAACTCGTAATCCTAATCCTATCCTTTTACCCTAAAACTAACCCGTAAATCTAACCCCTATACCTCACCCTAACTCTAACCCCAATCCTAATTCTAACCATACCCCTTCATAAAACACTAACTCCTAACCGCTAACCCTAACACTAACCAAAAACCCTAATCACTAATCCCTAACCCTAACGCTTAACCTTTACCCTAACCGTTAACCCTCACCCTAAATCTTAACACTGACCCTAACCTTAACCTTTAACTCTAAGCCTAACCCTTAACCCTACAGTAAGGAAGACCCTTAATGCTAATGGGATCCCTTATCCCTAACCCTAACACTACAGCTAAAAATAACCCTAACCTTTGATCCTTAAACCTAACCCCTAACACTTACTTTAACCCCAAACCCTAACCCTAATCCTAAGCATTAAACCTAACCCTATCTCTTAACCCTACACTAGCCCTTACCCTAACGCCTAGATCTAACCCTAATTCTAACGTCCCGCCTAATCCTAACCTTAAGCACTAATGCTAACTCTAACCCTGAACACTAACCTACCCGTAACCCTTAAAACTAACCCTATCCGTGAACCTTAACCCTGACCCTAACCATTACCCGCACCCAAGCATTTAACCCTGACCCTAACCCTAATCCTTAATGATAACCCTAACACTAAACCCTAACCCTAAGCCCAACACTTAACCCTAATCGTATCCCTTAACCCTAACCCTAACCCTAATGCTAACCCCTAAACGTAACCCTAACCGTGACCAGTAAACCTAACCCTAACCTCTAACACAAACCATAGCACGTAACTCTAACCCTAAAACTAACCCTAACCCTAACCCTAACCCTAAACCCTAACTCTTTACCTTAACCCTAAGCGTTCACTCTCACGCTAACCTTTAATCCTAACCCTAATCCTAATCTTCAACCCTAAACCTAACACTTAACCCTAACCCTGTACTTAACCCTAACTCCTCATCTTAACCCTAACCGTAAACCTCAACCCTAAACCAAAGTGTAACCGTTAAACCTAAGAGTAACCTTTAACCCTAACCCTAAGCCCTAACCCTAAGCCCTCACCCTAACACTAAACTTCATCCTTAACCCTAACCATAATCCTACCCCTAAATCTCATTCTCAGACTTCTTGCTTGCTTAGAGTTTAGAAAGCCTGCAATCCTCCCATACCATGCGTGAAAGGAGGCTGTACCACTGTGTTCTGCATCAAACCCACGGGCCCATACCCAGAGTATGATAGAGTGGGTTCCCGGGTACAATCCCAGCCCCCTAAACTCCCCCCACCCGCCTAATGCAGACAGGGACAGTGCGCTAAGCATAAACAATACCTTTAACAGATAACCCTAACCCTGAACATAACACCCAACCCTGTTCCTCTTTCTCCCCTTAACACGTAAACCTCACCGTGCGCCTAACTTTAACCTCTTATCCTAACGTTAATGCATAACCCATTTCCTGAGAACAACCCCTATCCCATAATTCTAACGCTATATACTAGTCAAAACTGTGACACCTAATCCCAAACCCTGATTCTAAACCGCTAACCCTAACCGTAACCCTACCTACAACCCTAACACTGACAGTAACCCTTACTTCTAACCCCAACGCTAGCCTAACAAAAACCCTAACCCTTCACCCTAACCCTTCACCCTAACCCCTAAGCCTTACCTAACCCTTAACCCTAATCCTAATCCTAACCATTAAACCTAACCCTAGCTCTTAAAGCTAACCCTAAACCTTACCCTCACGACTAGACCTAACCCTGACACTAACCTAACACCTAACCCTAACCAGAACCCCTAAAGCTAACCCTGAACCCTATCCCTAACCCTAGCAGTAAACTTTAACCCTAAACCTAAGCCCAACCCGTAACCCTAATCCTATCCTTTAACCCTAAAACTAATCCCTAAACCTAACCCCTATACCTCACCCTAACTCTAACCCCAATCCTAATTCTAACCATACCCCTTCATAAAACACTAACTCCTAACCACTAACACTAACACGAACCAAAAACCCTAATCACTAATCCCTAACCCTAACGCTTAACCTTTACCCTAACCGTTAACCCTCACCCTAAATCTTAACACTGACCCTAACCTTAACCTTTAACTCTAAGCCTAACCCTTAACCCTACAGTAAGGAAGACCCTTAATGCTAATGGGATCCCTTATTCCTAACCCTAACACTACAGCTAAAAATAACCCTAACCTTTGATCCTTAAACCTAACCCCTAACACTTACTTTAACCCCAAACCCTAACCCTAATCCTAAGCATTAAACCTAACCCTATCTCTTAACCCTAAGGCTAGCCCTTACCCAAACGCCTAGATCTAACCCTAAATCTAACCTACCGCCTAATCCTAAACTTAAGCGCTAATGCTAACTCTAACCCTGAACTCTAAACCTACCCGTAACCCTTAACACTAACCCTATCCGTGAACCTTAACCCTGACCCTAACCATTACCCGCACCCAAACATTTAACCCTGACCCTACCCCTAGTCCTTAATGAGAACCCTAACACTAAACCCTAACCCTAAGCCCAACACTTAACCGTAATCCTATCCCTTAACCCTAACCCTAACCCTAACCCTAATGCTAACCCCTAAACGTAACCCTAACCGTCACAAGTAAACCTAACCCTAACCTCTAACACAAACCATAGCACATAACTCTAACCCTAAAACTAACCCTAACCCTAACCCTAACCCTAAACCCTAACTCTTAACCTTAACCCTAAGCGTTAACTCTCACTCTATTCTATAATCCTAACCCTAATCCTAATCTTCAACCCTAAACCTAACACTTAACCCTAACCCTGTACCAAACCCTAACCCCTCATCTTAACCCTAACCGTAAACCTCAACCCTAAACCGAAGTGTAACCGTTAAACCTAAGAGTAACCTTTAACCCTAACCCTAATCCCTAACCCTAAGCTCTCACCCTAACACTAAACTTCATCCTTAACACTATCCATTATCCTAACCCTAAATCTGATTCTCAGAATTCTTGCTTTCTTAGAGTTTAGAAAGCCTGCAATCCTCCCATGCCATGCGTGAAAGGAGGCTCTACCACCGTGTCCTGCATGAAACCCACGGGCCCATACCCAGAGTATGATAGAGTGGGTTCCCGGGTACAATCCCTGCCCCCTAAACTCCCCCCACCCGCCTAATGCAGACAGGGCCCGTGCGCTAAGCATAAACAATACCTTTAACAGATAACCCTAACCCTGAACATAACACCCAACCCTGTTCCTATTTCTCCCCTTAACACGTAAACCTCACCGTGCGCCTAACTTTAACCTCTTATCCTAACGTTAATGCATAACCCATTTCCTGAGAAGAACCCCATCCCATAATTCTAACGCAATCTCCTAGTGATCACTGTGACACCTAATCCCTAACCCTAATTCTAAACCGCTAACCCTAACCGTAACCCTACCTACAACCCTAACACTGACAGTAACCCTTACTTCTAACCCCAACGCTATGCCTAACAAAAACCCCAACCATTGACCCTAACCCTTCACCCTAACCCCTAAGCCTTACCCTAACCCTTAATCCTAATCCTAATCCTAGCCATTAAACCTAACCCTAGCTCTTAAAGCTAACCCTAAACCTTACCCTCACGACTAGACCTAACCCTGACACTAACCAAACACCTAAGCCTAACCAGAACCCCTAAAGCTAACCCTGAACCCTATCCCTAACCCTAGCAGTAAACTTTAACCCTAAACCTAAGCCCAACCCGTAACCCTAATCCTATCCTTTTACCCTAAAACTAACCCCTAAACCTAACCCCTATACCTCACCCTAACTCTAAACCCAGTCCTAAATCTAACCATACCCCTTCATAAAACACTAACTCCTAACCGCTAACCCTAACACTAACCAAAAACCCTAATCACTAATCCCTAACCCTAACGCTTAACCTTTACTCTAACCGTTAACCCTCACCCTAAATCTTAACACTGACCCTAACCTTAACCTTTAACTCTAAGCCTAACCCTTAACCCTACAGTAAGGAAGACCCTTAATGCTAATGGGATCCGTTATCCCTAACCCTAACACTACAGCTAAAAATAACCCTAACCTTGGATCCTTAAACCTAACCCCTAACACTTACTTTAACCCCAAACCCTAACCCTAATCCTAAGCATTAAACCTAAACCTATCTCTTAACCCTAACGCGAGCCCTTACCCTAACGCCTAGATGTAACCCTAAATCTAACCTACCGCCTAATCCTAACCTTAAGCCCTAATGCTAGCTCTAACCGTGAACCCTAAACCTACCCGTAACCCTTAACACTAACCCTATCCGTGAACCTTAATCCTGATCCTAACCATTACCCGCACCCAAGCATTTAACCCTGACCCTACCGCTAATCCTTAATGCTAACCCTAACACTAAACCCTAACCCTAAGCCCAACACTTATCCCTAATCCTATCCCTTAACCCTAAACCTAAACCTATCCCTAATGCTACCCCCTAAACGTAACCCTAACCGTGACCAGTAAACCTAACCCTAACCTCTAACACAAACCATAGCACATAACTCTAACCCTAAAACTAAACCTAACCCTAATCCGTAACTCTTAACCTTAACCCTAAGCGTTAACTCTCACGCTAACCTTTAATCCTAACCCTAATCCTAATCTTCAACCCTAAACCTAACACTTAACCTTAACCCTGTACCAAACCCTAACCCCTCATCTTAACCCTAACCGTAAACCTCAACCCTAAACCAAAGTGTAACCGTTAAACCTAAGAGTAACCTTTAACCCTAACCCTAAGCCCTAACCCTAAGCCCTCACCCTAACACTAAACTTTATCCTTAACCCTAACCAGAATCCTAACCCTAAATCTAATTCTCAGACTTCTTGCTTTCTTAGAGTTTAGAAAGCCTGCAATCCTCCCATGCCATGCGTGAAAGGAGGCTCTACCACTGCGTCCTGCATGAAACCCACGGGCCCATACCCAGAGTATGATAGAGTGGGTTCCCGGGTACAATCCCAGCCCCCTAAACTCCCCCCGCCCGCCCAATGCAGACAGGGCCCGTGCGCTAAGCATAAACAATACCTTTAACAGATAACCCTAACCCTGAACATAACACCCAACCCTGTTCCTATTTCTCCCCTTAACACGTAAACCTCACCGTGCGCCTAACTTTATCCTCTTATCCTAACGTTAATGCATAACCCATTTCCTGAGAACAACCCCTATCCCATAATTCTAACCCTATCTCCTAGTCATCACTGTGACACCTAATCCCTAACCCTAATTCTAAACCGCTAACCGTAACCGTAACCCTACCTACAACTCTAACACAGACAGTAACCCTTACTTCTAACCCCAACGCTATGCCTAACAAAAACCCTAACCCTTGACCCTAACCCTTCACCCTAACCCCTAAGCCTTACCCTAACCCTTAACCCTAATCCTAATCCTAACCATTAAACCTAACCCTAGCTCTTAAAGCTAACCCTAAACCTTACCCTCACGACTAGACCTAACCCTGACAGTAACCTAACACCTAACCCTAACCAGAACCCCTAAAGCTAACCCTGAATCTTATCGCTAACCCTAGCAGTAAACTTTAACCCTAAACCTAAGCCCAACCCGTAACCCTAATCCTATCCTTTTACCCTAAAACTAACCCCTAAACCTAACACCTATACCTCACCCTAACTCTAACCCCAATCCTAATTCTAACCATACCCCTTCATAAAACACTAACTCCTAAACGCTAACCCTAACACTAACCAAAAACCCTAATCACTAATCCCTAACCCTAACGCTTAACCTTTACCCTAACCGTTAACCCTCACCCTAAATCTTAACACTGACCCTAACCTTAACCTTTAAGTCTAAGCCTAACCCTTAACCCTACAGTAAGGAAGACCCTTAATGCTAATGGGATCCCTTTTCCCTAACCCTAACACTACAGCTAAAAATAACCCTAACCTTTGATCCTTAAACCTAACCTCTAACACTTACTTTAACCCCAAACCCTAACCCTAATCCTAAGCATTAAACCTAACCCTATCTCTTAACCCTAAGGCTAGCCCTTACCCAAACGCCTAGATCTAACCCTAAATCTAACCTACCGCCTAATCCTAAACTTAAGCGCTAATGCTAACTCTAACCCTGAACTCTAAACCTACCCGTAACCCTTAACACTAACCCTATCCGTGAACCTTAACCCTGACCCTAACCATTACCCGCACCCAAACATTTAACCCTGACCCTACCCCTAGTCCTTAATGAGAACCCTAACACTAAACCCTAACCCTAAGCCCAACACTTAACCGTAATCCTATCCCTTAACCCTAACCCTAACCCTAACCCTAATGCTAACCCCTAAACGTAACCCTAACCGTCACAAGTAAACCTAACCCTAACCTCTAACACAAACCATAGCACATAACTCTAACCCTAAATCTAACCCCAACCCTAACCCTAAACCTAAACCCTAAACCCTAACTCTTAACCTTAACCCTAAGCGTTAACTCTCACTCTATTCTATAATCCTAACCCTAATCCTAATCTTCAACCCTAAACCTAACACTTAACCCTAACCCTGTACCAAACCCTAACCCCTCATCTTAACCCTAACCGTAAACCTCAACCCTAAACCGAAGTGTAACCGTTAAACCTAAGAGTAACCTTTAACCCTAACCCTAATCCCTAACCCTAAGCTCTCACCCTAACACTAAACTTCATCCTTAACACTATCCATTATCCTAACCCTAAATCTGATTCTCAGAATTCTTGCTTTCTTAGAGTTTAGAAAGCCTGCAATCCTCCCATGCCATGCGTGAAAGGAGGCTCTACCACTGTGTCCTGCATGAAACCCACGGGCCCATACCCAGAGTATGATAGAGTGGGTTCCCGGGTACAATCCCAGCCCCCTAAACTCGCCCCGCCCGCCTAATGCTGACAGGGCCCGTGCGCTAAGCTTAAACAATACCTTTAACAGATAACCCTAACCCTGAACATAACACCCAACCCTGTTCCTATTTCTCCCCTTAACACGTAAACCTCACCGTGCGCCTAACTTTAACCTCTTATCCTAACGTTAATGCATAACCCATTTCCTGAGAACAACCCCTATCCCATAATTCTAACCCTATCTCCTAGTCATCACTGTGACACCTAATCCCTAACCCTAATTCCAAACCGCTAACCCTAACCGTAACCCTACCTACAACCCTAACACTGACAGTAACCCTTATTTCTAACCCCAATGCTATGCCTAACAAAAACCCTAACCCTTGACCCTAACCCTTGCCCCTAACCCCTAAGCCTTACCCTAACCCTTAACCCTAATCCTAATCCTAACCATTAAACCTAACCATAGCTCTTAAAGCTAACCCTAAACCTTACCCTCACGACTAGACCTAACCCTGACACTAACCTAACACCTAACCCTAACCAGAACCCCTAAAGCTAACCCTGAACCCTATCCCTAACCCTAGCAGTAAACTCTAACCCTAAACCTAAGCCCAACCCGTAACCCTAATCCTACACTTTTGCTCCAAAACTAACCCCTAAAACTAACCCCTATACCTCACCCTAACTCTAACCCCAATCCTAATTCTAACCATACCCCTTCATAAAACACTAACTCCTAACCGCTAACCCTAACACTAACCAAAAACCCTAATCACTAATCCCTAACCCTAACGCTTAACCTTTACCCTAACCGTTAACCCTCACCCTAAATCTTAACACTGACCCGAACCTTAACCTTTAACTCTAAGCCTAACCCTTAACCCTACAGTAAGGAAGACCCTTAATGCTAATGGGATCCCTTATCCCTAACCCTAACACTACAGCTAAAAATAACCCTAACCTTGGATCCTTAAACCTAACTCCTAACACTTACTTTAACCCCAAACCCTAACCCTAATCTAAGCATTAAACCTAACCCTATCTCTTAACCCTAACGCTAACCCTTACCCTAACGCCTAGTTCTAACCCTAAATCTAACCTACCGCCTAATCCTAACCTTTTGCCCTAATGCTAACTCTAACCCTGAACCCTAAACCTACCCGTAACCCTTAACACTAACCCTATCCGTGAACCTTAACCCTGACCCTAACCATTACCCGCACCCAAGCATTTAACCCTGACAGTAACCCTAATCCTTAATGCTAACCCTAACACTAAACCCTAACCCTAAGTCCAACACTTATCCCTAATCCTATCCCTTAACCCTAACCCTAACCCTAATGCTACCCCCTAAACGTAACCCTAACCATGACCAGTAAACCTAACCCGAACCTCTAACACAAACCATAGCATATAACTCTATCCCTAAAACTAACCCTAACCCTAACCCTAAACCCTAACTCTTAACCTTAACCCTAAGCGTTAACTCTCACGCTAACCTTTAATCCTAACCCTAATCCTAATCTTCAACCCTAAACCTAACACTTAACCCTAATCCTGTACCTAAGCCTAACCCCTCATCTTAGGCCTAACCGTAAACCTCAATCCTAAACCAAAGTGTAACCGTTAAACCTAAGAGTAACCTTTAACCCTAACCCTAAGCCCTAACCCTAAGCCCTCACCCTAACACTAAACTTCATCCTTAACCCTAACCAGAATCCTAACCCTAAATCTCATTCTCAGACTTCTTGCTTTCTTAGAGTTTAGAAATCCTGCAATCTTCCCATGTCATGTGTGAAAGGAGGCTCTACCACTGTGTCCTGCATGAAACCCAGGGGCCCATACCCAGAGTATGATAGAGTGGGTTCCCGGGTACAATCCCAGCCCCCTAAACTCCCCCCGCCCGCCTAATGCAGACAGGGCCCGTGCGCTAAGCATAAACAATACCTTTAACAGATAACCCTAACCCTGAACATAACACCCAACCCTGTTCCTATTTCTCCCCTTAACACATAAACCTCACCGTGCGCCTATCTTTAACCTCCTATCCTAACGTTAATGCATAACCCATTTCCTGAGAACAACCCCTATCCCATAATTCTAACCCTATATCCTAGTCATCACTGTGACACCTAATCCCTAACCCTAATTCTAAACCCCTAACCCTAACCGTAACCCTACCTACAACCCTAATACTGACAGTAACCCTTACTTCTGACCCCAACGCTATCCCTAACAAAAACCCTAACCCTTCACCCTAACCCCTAAGCCTTACCCTAACCCTTAAACCTAATCCTAATCCTAACCATTAAACCTAACCCTAGCTCTTAAAGCTAACCCTAAACCTTACCCTCACGACTAGACCTAACCCTGACACTAACCTAACACCTAACGCTAACCAGAACCCCTAAAGCTAACCCTGAACCCTATCCCTAACCCTAGCAGTAAACTTTAACCCTAAACCTGAGCCCAACTCGTAATCCTAATCCTATCCTTTTACCCTAAAACTAACCCGTAAATCTAACCCCTATACCTCACCCTAACTCTAACCCCAATCCTAATTCTAACCATACCCCTTCATAAAACACTAACTCCTAACCGCTAACCCTAACACTAACCAAAAACCCTAATCACTAATCCCTAACCCTAACGCTTAACCTTTACCCTAACCGTTAACCCTCACCCTAAATCTTAACACTGACCCTAACCTTAACCTTTAACTCTAAGCCTAACCCTTAACCCTACAGTAAGGAAGACCCTTAATGCTAATGGGATCCCTTATCCCTAACCCTAACACTACAGCTAAAAATAACCCTAACCTTTGATCCTTAAACCTAACCCCTAACACTTACTTTAACCCCAAACCCTAACCCTAATCCTAAGCATTAAACCTAACCCTATCTCTTAACCCTACACTAGCCCTTACCCTAACGCCTAGATCTAACCCTAATTCTAACGTCCCGCCTAATCCTAACCTTAAGCACTAATGCTAACTCTAACCCTGAACACTAACCTACCCGTAACCCTTAAAACTAACCCTATCCGTGAACCTTAACCCTGACCCTAACCATTACCCGCACCCAAGCATTTAACCCTGACCCTAACCCTAATCCTTAATGATAACCCTAACACTAAACCCTAACCCTAAGCCCAACACTTAACCCTAATCGTATCCCTTAACCCTAACCCTAACCCTAATGCTAACCCCTAAACGTAACCCTAACCGTGACCAGTAAACCTAACCCTAACCTCTAACACAAACCATAGCACGTAACTCTAACCCTAAAACTAACCCTAACCCTAACCCTAACCCTAAACCCTAACTCTTTACCTTAACCCTAAGCGTTCACTCTCACGCTAACCTTTAATCCTAACCCTAATCCTAATCTTCAACCCTAAACCTAACACTTAACCCTAACCCTGTACTTAACCCTAACTCCTCATCTTAACCCTAACCGTAAACCTCAACCCTAAACCAAAGTGTAACCGTTAAACCTAAGAGTAACCTTTAACCCTAACCCTAAGCCCTAACCCTAAGCCCTCACCCTAACACTAAACTTCATCCTTAACCCTAACCATAATCCTACCCCTAAATCTCATTCTCAGACTTCTTGCTTGCTTAGAGTTTAGAAAGCCTGCAATCCTCCCATACCATGCGTGAAAGGAGGCTGTACCACTGTGTTCTGCATCAAACCCACGGGCCCATACCCAGAGTATGATAGAGTGGGTTCCCGGGTACAATCCCAGCCCCCTAAACTCCCCCCACCCGCCTAATGCAGACAGGGACAGTGCGCTAAGCATAAACAATACCTTTAACAGATAACCCTAACCCTGAACATAACACCCAACCCTGTTCCTCTTTCTCCCCTTAACACGTAAACCTCACCGTGCGCCTAACTTTAACCTCTTATCCTAACGTTAATGCATAACCCATTTCCTGAGAACAACCCCTATCCCATAATTCTAACGCTATATACTAGTCAAAACTGTGACACCTAATCCCAAACCCTGATTCTAAACCGCTAACCCTAACCGTAACCCTACCTACAACCCTAACACTGACAGTAACCCTTACTTCTAACCCCAACGCTAGCCTAACAAAAACCCTAACCCTTCACCCTAACCCTTCACCCTAACCCCTAAGCCTTACCTAACCCTTAACCCTAATCCTAATCCTAACCATTAAACCTAACCCTAGCTCTTAAAGCTAACCCTAAACCTTACCCTCACGACTAGACCTAACCCTGACACTAACCTAACACCTAACCCTAACCAGAACCCCTAAAGCTAACCCTGAACCCTATCCCTAACCCTAGCAGTAAACTTTAACCCTAAACCTAAGCCCAACCCGTAACCCTAATCCTATCCTTTAACCCTAAAACTAATCCCTAAACCTAACCCCTATACCTCACCCTAACTCTAACCCCAATCCTAATTCTAACCATACCCCTTCATAAAACACTAACTCCTAACCACTAACACTAACACTAACCAAAAACCCTAATCACTAATCCCTAACCCTAACGCTTAACCTTTACCCTAACCGTTAACCCTCACCCTAAATCTTAACACTGACCCTAACCTTAACCTTTAACTCTAAGCCTAACCCTTAACCCTACAGTAAGGAAGACCCTTAATGCTAATGGGATCCCTTATTCCTAACCCTAACACTACAGCTAAAAATAACCCTAACCTTTGATCCTTAAACCTAACCCCTAACACTTACTTTAACCCCAAACCCTAACCCTAATCCTAAGCATTAAACCTAACCCTATCTCTTAACCCTAAGGCTAGCCCTTACCCAAACGCCTAGATCTAACCCTAAATCTAACCTACCGCCTAATCCTAAACTTAAGCGCTAATGCTAACTCTAACCCTGAACTCTAAACCTACCCGTAACCCTTAACACTAACCCTATCCGTGAACCTTAACCCTGACCCTAACCATTACCCGCACCCAAACATTTAACCCTGACCCTACCCCTAGTCCTTAATGAGAACCCTAACACTAAACCCTAACCCTAAGCCCAACACTTAACCGTAATCCTATCCCTTAACCCTAACCCTAACCCTAACCCTAATGCTAACCCCTAAACGTAACCCTAACCGTCACAAGTAAACCTAACCCTAACCTCTAACACAAACCATAGCACATAACTCTAACCCTAAAACTAACCCTAACCCTAACCCTAACCCTAAACCCTAACTCTTAACCTTAACCCTAAGCGTTAACTCTCACTCTATTCTATAATCCTAACCCTAATCCTAATCTTCAACCCTAAACCTAACACTTAACCCTAACCCTGTACCAAACCCTAACCCCTCATCTTAACCCTAACCGTAAACCTCAACCCTAAACCGAAGTGTAACCGTTAAACCTAAGAGTAACCTTTAACCCTAACCCTAATCCCTAACCCTAAGCTCTCACCCTAACACTAAACTTCATCCTTAACACTATCCATTATCCTAACCCTAAATCTGATTCTCAGAATTCTTGCTTTCTTAGAGTTTAGAAAGCCTGCAATCCTCCCATGCCATGCGTGAAAGGAGGCTCTACCACCGTGTCCTGCATGAAACCCACGGGCCCATACCCAGAGTATGATAGAGTGGGTTCCCGGGTACAATCCCTGCCCCCTAAACTCCCCCCACCCGCCTAATGCAGACAGGGCCCGTGCGCTAAGCATAAACAATACCTTTAACAGATAACCCTAACCCTGAACATAACACCCAACCCTGTTCCTATTTCTCCCCTTAACACGTAAACCTCACCGTGCGCCTAACTTTAACCTCTTATCCTAACGTTAATGCATAACCCATTTCCTGAGAAGAACCCCATCCCATAATTCTAACGCAATCTCCTAGTGATCACTGTGACACCTAATCCCTAACCCTAATTCTAAACCGCTAACCCTAACCGTAACCCTACCTACAACCCTAACACTGACAGTAACCCTTACTTCTAACCCCAACGCTATGCCTAACAAAAACCCCAACCATTGACCCTAACCCTTCACCCTAACCCCTAAGCCTTACCCTAACCCTTAATCCTAATCCTAATCCTAGCCATTAAACCTAACCCTAGCTCTTAAAGCTAACCCTAAACCTTACCCTCACGACTAGACCTAACCCTGACACTAACCAAACACCTAAGCCTAACCAGAACCCCTAAAGCTAACCCTGAACCCTATCCCTAACCCTAGCAGTAAACTTTAACCCTAAACCTAAGCCCAACCCGTAACCCTAATCCTATCCTTTTACCCTAAAACTAACCCCTAAACCTAACCCCTATACCTCACCCTAACTCTAAACCCAGTCCTAAATCTAACCATACCCCTTCATAAAACACTAACTCCTAACCGCTAACCCTAACACTAACCAAAAACCCTAATCACTAATCCCTAACCCTAACGCTTAACCTTTACTCTAACCGTTAACCCTCACCCTAAATCTTAACACTGACCCTAACCTTAACCTTTAACTCTAAGCCTAACCCTTAACCCTACAGTAAGGAAGACCCTTAATGCTAATGGGATCCGTTATCCCTAACCCTAACACTACAGCTAAAAATAACCCTAACCTTGGATCCTTAAACCTAACCCCTAACACTTACTTTAACCCCAAACCCTAACCCTAATCCTAAGCATTAAACCTAAACCTATCTCTTAACCCTAACGCGAGCCCTTACCCTAACGCCTAGATGTAACCCTAAATCTAACCTACCGCCTAATCCTAACCTTAAGCCCTAATGCTAGCTCTAACCGTGAACCCTAAACCTACCCGTAACCCTTAACACTAACCCTATCCGTGAACCTTAATCCTGATCCTAACCATTACCCGCACCCAAGCATTTAACCCTGACCCTACCGCTAATCCTTAATGCTAACCCTAACACTAAACCCTAACCCTAAGCCCAACACTTATCCCTAATCCTATCCCTTAACCCTAAACCTAAACCTATCCCTAATGCTACCCCCTAAACGTAACCCTAACCGTGACCAGTAAACCTAACCCTAACCTCTAACACAAACCATAGCACATAACTCTAACCCTAAAACTAAACCTAACCCTAATCCGTAACTCTTAACCTTAACCCTAAGCGTTAACTCTCACGCTAACCTTTAATCCTAACCCTAATCCTAATCTTCAACCCTAAACCTAACACTTAACCTTAACCCTGTACCAAACCCTAACCCCTCATCTTAACCCTAACCGTAAACCTCAACCCTAAACCAAAGTGTAACCGTTAAACCTAAGAGTAACCTTTAACCCTAACCCTAAGCCCTAACCCTAAGCCCTCACCCTAACACTAAACTTTATCCTTAACCCTAACCAGAATCCTAACCCTAAATCTAATTCTCAGACTTCTTGCTTTCTTAGAGTTTAGAAAGCCTGCAATCCTCCCATGCCATGCGTGAAAGGAGGCTCTACCACTGCGTCCTGCATGAAACCCACGGGCCCATACCCAGAGTATGATAGAGTGGGTTCCCGGGTACAATCCCAGCCCCCTAAACTCCCCCCGCCCGCCCAATGCAGACAGGGCCCGTGCGCTAAGCATAAACAATACCTTTAACAGATAACCCTAACCCTGAACATAACACCCAACCCTGTTCCTATTTCTCCCCTTAACACGTAAACCTCACCGTGCGCCTAACTTTATCCTCTTATCCTAACGTTAATGCATAACCCATTTCCTGAGAACAACCCCTATCCCATAATTCTAACCCTATCTCCTAGTCATCACTGTGACACCTAATCCCTAACCCTAATTCTAAACCGCTAACCGTAACCGTAACCCTACCTACAACTCTAACACAGACAGTAACCCTTACTTCTAACCCCAACGCTATGCCTAACAAAAACCCTAACCCTTGACCCTAACCCTTCACCCTAACCCCTAAGCCTTACCCTAACCCTTAACCCTAATCCTAATCCTAACCATTAAACCTAACCCTAGCTCTTAAAGCTAACCCTAAACCTTACCCTCACGACTAGACCTAACCCTGACAGTAACCTAACACCTAACCCTAACCAGAACCCCTAAAGCTAACCCTGAATCTTATCGCTAACCCTAGCAGTAAACTTTAACCCTAAACCTAAGCCCAACCCGTAACCCTAATCCTATCCTTTTACCCTAAAACTAACCCCTAAACCTAACACCTATACCTCACCCTAACTCTAACCCCAATCCTAATTCTAACCATACCCCTTCATAAAACACTAACTCCTAAACGCTAACCCTAACACTAACCAAAAACCCTAATCACTAATCCCTAACCCTAACGCTTAACCTTTACCCTAACCGTTAACCCTCACCCTAAATCTTAACACTGACCCTAACCTTAACCTTTAAGTCTAAGCCTAACCCTTAACCCTACAGTAAGGAAGACCCTTAATGCTAATGGGATCCCTTTTCCCTAACCCTAACACTACAGCTAAAAATAACCCTAACCTTTGATCCTTAAACCTAACCTCTAACACTTACTTTAACCCCAAACCCTAACCCTAATCCTAAGCATTAAACCTAACCCTATCTCTTAACCCTAAGGCTAGCCCTTACCCAAACGCCTAGATCTAACCCTAAATCTAACCTACCGCCTAATCCTAAACTTAAGCGCTAATGCTAACTCTAACCCTGAACTCTAAACCTACCCGTAACCCTTAACACTAACCCTATCCGTGAACCTTAACCCTGACCCTAACCATTACCCGCACCCAAACATTTAACCCTGACCCTACCCCTAGTCCTTAATGAGAACCCTAACACTAAACCCTAACCCTAAGCCCAACACTTAACCGTAATCCTATCCCTTAACCCTAACCCTAACCCTAACCCTAATGCTAACCCCTAAACGTAACCCTAACCGTCACAAGTAAACCTAACCCTAACCTCTAACACAAACCATAGCACATAACTCTAACCCTAAATCTAACCCCAACCCTAACCCTAAACCTAAACCCTAAACCCTAACTCTTAACCTTAACCCTAAGCGTTAACTCTCACTCTATTCTATAATCCTAACCCTAATCCTAATCTTCAACCCTAAACCTAACACTTAACCCTAACCCTGTACCAAACCCTAACCCCTCATCTTAACCCTAACCGTAAACCTCAACCCTAAACCGAAGTGTAACCGTTAAACCTAAGAGTAACCTTTAACCCTAACCCTAATCCCTAACCCTAAGCTCTCACCCTAACACTAAACTTCATCCTTAACACTATCCATTATCCTAACCCTAAATCTGATTCTCAGAATTCTTGCTTTCTTAGAGTTTAGAAAGCCTGCAATCCTCCCATGCCATGCGTGAAAGGAGGCTCTACCACTGTGTCCTGCATGAAACCCACGGGCCCATACCCAGAGTATGATAGAGTGGGTTCCCGGGTACAATCCCAGCCCCCTAAACTCGCCCCGCCCGCCTAATGCTGACAGGGCCCGTGCGCTAAGCTTAAACAATACCTTTAACAGATAACCCTAACCCTGAACATAACACCCAACCCTGTTCCTATTTCTCCCCTTAACACGTAAACCTCACCGTGCGCCTAACTTTAACCTCTTATCCTAACGTTAATGCATAACCCATTTCCTGAGAACAACCCCTATCCCATAATTCTAACCCTATCTCCTAGTCATCACTGTGACACCTAATCCCTAACCCTAATTCCAAACCGCTAACCCTAACCGTAACCCTACCTACAACCCTAACACTGACAGTAACCCTTATTTCTAACCCCAATGCTATGCCTAACAAAAACCCTAACCCTTGACCCTAACCCTTGCCCCTAACCCCTAAGCCTTACCCTAACCCTTAACCCTAATCCTAATCCTAACCATTAAACCTAACCATAGCTCTTAAAGCTAACCCTAAACCTTACCCTCACGACTAGACCTAACCCTGACACTAACCTAACACCTAACCCTAACCAGAACCCCTAAAGCTAACCCTGAACCCTATCCCTAACCCTAGCAGTAAACTCTAACCCTAAACCTAAGCCCAACCCGTAACCCTAATCCTACACTTTTGCTCCAAAACTAACCCCTAAAACTAACCCCTATACCTCACCCTAACTCTAACCCCAATCCTAATTCTAACCATACCCCTTCATAAAACACTAACTCCTAACCGCTAACCCTAACACTAACCAAAAACCCTAATCACTAATCCCTAACCCTAACGCTTAACCTTTACCCTAACCGTTAACCCTCACCCTAAATCTTAACACTGACCCGAACCTTAACCTTTAACTCTAAGCCTAACCCTTAACCCTACAGTAAGGAAGACCCTTAATGCTAATGGGATCCCTTATCCCTAACCCTAACACTACAGCTAAAAATAACCCTAACCTTGGATCCTTAAACCTAACTCCTAACACTTACTTTAACCCCAAACCCTAACCCTAATCTAAGCATTAAACCTAACCCTATCTCTTAACCCTAACGCTAACCCTTACCCTAACGCCTAGTTCTAACCCTAAATCTAACCTACCGCCTAATCCTAACCTTTTGCCCTAATGCTAACTCTAACCCTGAACCCTAAACCTACCCGTAACCCTTAACACTAACCCTATCCGTGAACCTTAACCCTGACCCTAACCATTACCCGCACCCAAGCATTTAACCCTGACAGTAACCCTAATCCTTAATGCTAACCCTAACACTAAACCCTAACCCTAAGTCCAACACTTATCCCTAATCCTATCCCTTAACCCTAACCCTAACCCTAATGCTACCCCCTAAACGTAACCCTAACCATGACCAGTAAACCTAACCCGAACCTCTAACACAAACCATAGCATATAACTCTATCCCTAAAACTAACCCTAACCCTAACCCTAAACCCTAACTCTTAACCTTAACCCTAAGCGTTAACTCTCACGCTAACCTTTAATCCTAACCCTAATCCTAATCTTCAACCCTAAACCTAACACTTAACCCTAACCCTGTACCAAACCCTAACCCCTCATCTTAACCCTAACCGTAAACCTCAACCCTAAACAAAAGTGTAACCGTTAAACCTAAGAGTAACCTTTAACCCTAACCCTAATCCCTAACCCTAAGCCCTCACCCTAACACTAAACTTCATCCTTAACCCTAACCAGAATCCTAACCCTAAATCTAATTCTCAGACTTCTTGCTTTCTTAGAGTTTAGAAAGCCTGCAATCCTCCCATGCCATGCGTGAAAGGAGGCTCTACCACTGTGTCCTGCATGAAACCCACGGGCCCATACCCAGAGTATGATAGAGTGGGTTCCCGGGTACAATCCCAGCCCCCTAAACTCCCCGCGCCCGCCTAATGCAGACAGGGCCCGTGCGCTAAGCATAAACAATACCTTTAACAGATAACCCTAACCCTGAACATAACACCCAACCCTGTTCTTATTTCTCCCCTTAACACGTAAACCTCACCGTGCGCCTAACTTTAACCTCTTATCCTAACGTTAATGCATAACCCATTTCCTGAGAACAACCCCTATCCCATAATTCTAACCCTATCTCCTAGTCATCACTGTGACACCTAATCCCTAACCCTAATTCTAAACCGCTAACCCTAACCGTAACCCTACCTACAACCCTAACACTGACAGTAACCCTTACTTCTAACCCCAACGCTATGCCTAACAAAAACCCTAACACTTCACCCTAACCCTTCACCCTAACCCCTAAGCCTTACCCTAACCCTTAACCCTAATCCTAATCCTAACCATTAAACCTAACCCTAGCTCTTAAAGCTAACCCTAAACCTTACCCTCACGACTAGACCTAACCCTGACACTAACCTAACACCTAACCCTAACCAGAACCCCTAAAGCTAACCCTGAACCCTATCCCTAACCCTAGCAGTAAACTTTAACCCTAAACCTAAGCCCAACCCGTAACCCTAATCCTATCCTTTTACCCTAAAACTAACCCCTAAACCTAACCCCTATACCTCACCCTAACTCTAACCCCAATCCTAATTCTAACCATACCCCTTCATAAAACACTAACTCCTAACCGCTAACCCTAACACTAACCAAAAACCCTAATCACTAATCCCTAACCCTAACGCTTAACCTTTACCCTAACCGTTAACCCTCACCCTAAATCTTAACACTGACCCGAACCTTAACCTTTAACTCTAAGCCTAACCCTTAACCCTACAGTAAGGAAGACCCTTAATGCTAATGGGATCCCTTATCCCTAACCCTAACACTACAGCTAAAAATAACCCTAACCTTTGATTCTTAAACCTAACCCCTAACACTTACTTTAACCCCAAACCCTAACCCTAGTCTAAGCATTAAACCTAACCCTATCTCTTAACCCTAACACTAACCCTTACCCTAACGCCTAGATCTAACCCTAAATCTGACCTACCGCCTAATCCTAACCTTAAGCCCTAATGCTAACACTAACCCTGAACCCTAAACCTACCCGTAACCCTTAACACTAACTCTATCCCTAACCCCCTTACCCTAACTCTGTTAACCCTAACCCTCAACCCTGACCCTAACCTTAAACCTTAATCCTAACCATGCGTGAGATGAGCCTCTGCCTTTGTCCTGCGTGACAGTTCAAGCCCAACACCCAGGGTACGATGAAGTGGGGACACAGCCTTGCTCCACACCCATAGTGCCCCGTACGTTAGACAGGGCCCGTGCCCTAACACACACCGTTAAACGTAAGCCCTAACCCTATCACTAAACCAAACCCTTCGTAAGCCCTGAATCTAACTCCTAACAGTAACCCTAATCCCTGACCCTTACTCTTGCCTCTCACCCTAAACCTAAACCCAACCACTAAACATAATCCTAATCTCTAACCCTAACAGTAATCCTAACCCTAATTCTAAGCTAAAACTCTAACCCCTAAATCTAATCCTAGTCCCTAACACCTAACCTTACCCTAAACCGAATTCCAATTCTCAGAGTTCTTCAATTCAAAAACTTAAAAAAGCCTACAATCCACCAATGCCGTGTCTGAGATGAGGGTCCGCCCCTATGTCCTGCATGACAGGCAGGCGCCAATGCCCAGGGTACTATGGAGTGGAGTCCTGGGGTCTGTAGGCTTGCTAAACTCCAGTTTGGAAGAATTGCTATAGTCATATATAGGGATGCTTACATTTACTTATAGAAAGCAACTATTGATGTGTGATTTGTAGGCTTGCCTTACTCTAGTTTGGATGAAGAAGCTGAATCATATATAGGAATATTAGCTTTGAGTTAGAGGAAGCATCTATGGGGGGTGCTTTTTTGGCTTGTTAAACTCTGGTTTGGAAGAAGTTCGAGAGTCTTATATAGGAACGATATCATTCATTCAGAGAAAGCAATTATAGGGAGTTGGTTTGTAGGCTTGCTAAGCTCTAGTTTGGAGGAAGGCGAGAGTCATATATAGAACGCTTACGTTCACATAAAGCGTCTACGGGGGGACGGTTTCTAGGCTTCCTAAACTCTAGCTTGGAAAAAGAGGACAGTTATGTATAGGAACTCTCGGCGGGGGATTTGTAGCATTGCTAAAATCTTAGATTGGAAAAGTTGCGAGAGTCATACATAGGAATGTTAACATTCACTCAATGAAAGCAACTATAAGGGGTGCTTTCCAGGCTGGCTACACTCTAATTTGGAAAAAGTGCGACAGTCATATATAGGAAGGCTTATATTCACTCAGACAAAGCAATTATGTGTAGGTGTATAGTAGGCATGCTAACTCTAGTTTGGAAAATTTTAGAGCCATGTATAAGAAAGCTTACAGTAACTTAGAGAAAGCAACGAACAGGGGTGGAGTGTAGACTTGCTAAACTCTAGTTTGGAGGAAGTGCCATAGTCATATATAGGAACGCTTAAATTCGTTCAGAGAAAACAGCTGTCGGGGATTTGTTTGTAGACTTATTCAACTCTAGTTTGGAAGAAGTGCGAGAGACATATATAGGAATGTTTACATTGACTCAAAGAAAGCAACTATGGGGGAGTGTTATTTTGGCATGCCAGATGCTAGTTAGGAAGAAGTACAAGACTCATATATAGGAACGCTTACATTCACACAGCGAGAGCAACTACGGAGTAGTGTCAGGTAGACATATTAAAGTCTAGCTTGGGAGAAGTTCCAGAGTCCTATATAGGAAAGGTAACAGCCACTTTGAAAAAGCAAGTCTTGGCGGGTGGTTTGTAGGCCTGCAAAACCTTGTTTTGGTTGAAGTGTGAGAATCATATATGAGAACGCTTACATTCACTCAGAGAAAGCAACGATGGGGTTGTTTGTAGGCTTACTAAACTGCAGTTTAGAAGAAGCAGGAGAATCACATATAGGAGCACATACATTTTGACGCACTGAAAGTAACTATGGGGTGGTGTTTTATAGGCATGCTAAACTCTAGTTTGGATGAAGTTTGAGAATCACATATAAGAAAGCTTAGAGTCACTTAGAGAAAGCAAATCTCTGGGTGTGGAATGTAGGTGTGCCAAACTCTATTTTGGTTTCAGAGTGAGAGTCATATATGGGAAGGCTTACATTCCCTCAGAGAAAGCAACGACGGCGTGGTGGTTTGTAGGCATACTAAACTCTAGTTTGGAAGAAGTAGGAGAATGATATATGGGAACGCTTACATTCACGTAGAGAAAGCAATTATGGGGTGGCGTTTTTGTAGCCATGCTAATCTCTAGTGTGGAAGAAGTTAAGGAGTAATATATAGGAAAGGGTACAGTCATAGAAACCAACTCTCGGGGGATGTTTTGTACACCTGCAAAACTCCAGTTTGGAAGAAGGGGGAGAGTCATATTGGGGACCGCGTGCATTCACTCAGAGAAATCAACGATGGGATTGTGATTTGTAGGCATAGTCAACTCTAGTTTGGAAGAAGTACGTGAATCGTATATAGGAAAGCTTAACTTCACGCAGAGAAAGCAACTATGGAGTGATGTTTGTATGCCTACTAAAATATAGTTTGGAGGAAGTTCGAGAGCCATATCTGGGAAGCTTACAGTCACTTAGAGAAAGCAACTCTCGGGGGTGTTTCGTAGGCCTGCTAAACTCTATTTTCAATGAAGTGTTAGAATAATATATGGGAACTCAGTGAAAGCAACGTTGTGGTTGTGGTTCCTAGGCATACTAACCTGTAATTTGGAAAAAGCAAGAGAATCACATGTAGAACCGCTTACATTCCGGCACCGAATGCAACTATGGGGTGGTGTTTTGTAGGGTGCAAAACTCTAGATTGGACGAAGTTTCAGAGTCATATATAGGAAAGTTTAAAGTCACGTAGAGAAAGCAACTCTCTGGGTGTGGAATGTAGAGTTATTTTGGTTGAAATAGTTATTTTGGTTGAAGTGTGAGAGTCATATATGGGAACGCTTACATTCACTCAGAGAAAACAACGTTTGGGTGGTGGTTTGTAGGGCATACTAAACTGTAGTTTGGAAGAAGTACGAGAGTCCTATATAGGAACACTTACGTTCACACAGAGAAAGCACTTATGGCATCAGGTTTTGTAGGCATGCTAAACTGCAGTTTGGAAGAAGTTGGAGAACCTTATACAGGAAAGATTACCGTCACCTAGGGAAAGCAACTCTCGGGAGATTTTTTTTGTACACATGCTAAACTCTAATTTGGATGAAGTGTGAGAGTCAAACATGGGACCGCTTACATTCCCTCAGAGAAACAACACTGGGGTGGTTTTTGTAGGCATACTAAATAGTTTGGAAGAAGTACGAGAATGATATTTGGGAACGCTTACATTCACACAGAGAAAGCAACTACGGGGTGGTGTTTTGTAAGCATGCTATAGTTTGGAAGAAGTTCTAAACCTGAACAGTCACTTAGAGAAAGCAACTCTTGGTGGGTGATTTTTAGGTCTGCTAAATTGTATTTTGAAAGAAGTACCAGAGTCATATATACTAATGCTTACATTCATGCAAAGAAAAAACCATGGGGTGATGTTTTGTGGGCATGTTAACCTGTAGTTTGGAAGAAGTTGGAGAGTCTTATTTAGGAAAGCTTACAGTCACCTAGAGAAAGTAACTCTCGGGAGAGCCTTTCTTGGCCTGCTAAACTCTACTTTGCATCAATTGTGAGAGTCAAACATGGGAATGCTTTCATTCATTCAGAGAACGCAACGTTTGGGTGGTGGTTTGTAGGCATTCTAAACTGTATTTTGGAGGAAGTACGAGAGTCATGTATATGAACGCTTACATTCAGGCAGAGAAAGCAACTCTGGGGTCGTATTTTGTTGGCATGCTAAACTGTGGTTTGGAAGAAGTTCGAGAGTCTTATATAGGAAAGATTACAGTGACACAGAGAAAACAACTCTCGGAAGTTTATTGGTAGGCCTGCTAAACTCTAACTTGGATGAAATGTGAGAACACTTGCATTCATTCACTCAGAGAAAGAAACATGGTGATGGTTTGAAGGCATAATAACTGTAGTTGGGAAGAAGTAGGAGAGTCATATATATGAACCGTTACATTCACGCAGAGAACGCAACTGTGGGGTGACGATGTATGCATGTTAATCTGTAGTTTGGAGGAAGTGCGAGAGTCATATCTGGGGAAAATTACAGTCACTTAGGGAAAGGAACCATCCTGGGTTGGTTTGTAGATCTGCTAAATTCTATTTTGGAAACAGAGTGTGAGTCATATATGGGAACGCTTATGTTCACTCATAGAAAGCAACCACTGCGTGGTGTTTTGTTGGCATGGTGTAGTTTGAAAGAAGTTGGAGATTCTTATATAGGAAAGTTTACAATCACCTAGAGAAAGCAACTCACGGGGTGTTGTTTGTAGGCCTGCTAAACTCTAATTTAGATGAAGTGAGAGAGGCATATATATGAACGCTTATATTGATGCAGAGAAAGCAACTATGGGGTGGTGTTTTGTAGGCATGCTAAAATATAATTTGGAAGAAGTTCGAAAACAGACAGTCACTTAGAGAAAGCAACTCTCGACGGTTGATTTTTCGGTGTGCTAAATTGTATTATGAAAGAAGTACCAGAGTCATATATACAAACGCTTACATTCATGCAGAGAAAGCAACTCTGGGGTGGTGTTTTCTAGGCATGCTAAACTCTAGTTTGGACGAAGTTTGAGAATCACATATAAGAAAGCTTAGTCGCTTAAAGCAAATCTCTGGGTGTGGAATGTAGGCGTGCTAAACTCTATTTTGGTTTCAGAGTGAGAGTCATATATGGGAAGGCTTACATTCGCTCAGAGAAAGCAACGATGGTGTGGTGGTTTGTAGGCATACTGAACTCTAGTTTGGAAGAAGTAGGAGAATGATATATGGGAACGCTTACATTCATGCAGAGAAAGCAATTATGGGGTGGCTTTTTTGTAGCCATGCTAATCTCTATTTTGCAAGAAGTTAAAGAGAAATATATAGGAAAGCGTACCGTCATTTATAGAAACCAACTTTCGGGGGATGGTTTGTAGGCCTGCAAAACTCTACTTTGGAAGAAGGGGGAGAATCATATGGGGGACTGGGTACATTCACTCGGAGAAATCAACGGTGGGGTTGTGGTTTGTAGGCATACTAAACTCTAGTTTGGAAGAAGGACGAGAATCATATATAGGAACGCTTACATTCATGCAGAGAAAGCAACTATGGAGTGATGTTTGTATGCCTACTAAACGATAGATTGGAGGATGCTCGAGAGTCATATCTGGAAAGCTTACATTCATTTAGAGAAAGCAACTCTCTGGGGGTGGTTCGTAGGCCTGCTAAACTCTATTTTCAATGAAGTGTTCGAATCATATACAGGAACGCTTACATTCACTCAGAGAAAGCAACGTTGGGGTGGCCGTTTTTGAGCATACTAAACTCTACTTTGGAAGAGGTACGAGAGACAAATACTAACGCTTACATTAACACAGAGAAAGCAAATACGGGGTGCTGTAGTGCAGGCATGCTAAACTATAGATTAGAAGAAGTTCGAAAGCTGACAGTCACTTAGAGAAAGCAACTCTTGGCGGGTGATTTTTAGGTCTGCTAAATTGTATTTTGAAAGACGTACCAGAGTCATATACAAACGCTTACATTCATGCAGAGAAAGAAACTATGGGGTGATGTGTTGTGGGGATGCTAAACTGCAGTTTGGAAGGTGTTCGAGAGTGTTATATAGGATAGCTTACAGTCACCTAGAGAAAGCAACACTCGGGACAGCTTTACAAGCCTCTAAACACTAATTAGCAGCAATTGTGAGAGTCAAACATGGGAACGCTTACATTCACTCAGAGAACGCAACGTTTGGGTGGCTGGTTTTTAAGCATTCTAAACTGTATTTTGGAGGAAGTAGGAGAGTCATATATACGAATGCTTACATTCACGCAGAGAAAGCAACTCTGTGGTCGTATTTTGTTGGCATGCTAAACTGTGGTTTGGAAGAAGTTCGAGAGCCTTATATAGGAAAGATTACAGTGACACAGAGAAAACAACTCTCTGTAGTTTGTTGGTAGGTCTGCTAAACTGTGATTTGGATGAAGTGTGAGAACGCTTGCATTCACTCAGAGAAAGAACTTTGTCGTGGTGGTTTGTAGGAATAACAACTGTAGTTCGAAGAAGTAGGAGAGTCATATATGAACGGTTACATTCACGCAGAGAAAGCAACTGTGGGGTGGCGTATGTAATCATCATAATCTGTAGTTTGGAGGAAGTTCGAGAGTCATATCTGGGGAAAATTAGAGTCACATAGAGAAAGGAACAATCGGGGGCTGGTGTGTAGGTCTGCTAAATTCTATTTTGGAAGAAGAGTGAGAGTCATATATGGGAACGCTTATGTTGACTCAGAGAAATCAACGATGGGACGCTGTATTGTTGGCATGCTAAACTGTAGTTTGGAAGAAGTTCGAGAGTCTTATATAGGAAAGTTTACAGTCACCTAGAGAAAGCAACTCACAGGAGGTGGTTTGTAAGCCGCTAAACTCTAATTTGGATGAAGTGAAAGAGGCATACATGGATACGCTTCATTCACTCAGAGAAAGGTAAATTGGGGTGCCGGTTTGTAGGTATACTAACTCCAGTTTGGAAGAAGTACTAGAGTCATATATATGAACGCTTATATGGACGCAGAGAAAGCAACTATGGGGTGGTGTTTTGTAGGCCTGCTAAAATATAGTTTGGAAGAAGTTCGAAAGCAGACAGTCACTTAGAGAAAGCAACTCTCGGCGGTTCATTTTTCGGTCTGCTGAATTGTATTTTGAAAGAAATACCAGAGTCATATATTCAAACGCTTACATTCATGCAGAGAAAGCAACTCTGGGGTGGTGTTTTCTAGGCATGCTAAACTCTAGTTTGGACGAAGTTTGAGAATCACATATAAGAAAGCTTAGAGTCGCTTAAAGCAAATCTCTGGGTGTGGAATGTAGGCGTGCTAAACTCTATTTTGGTTTCGGAGTGAGAGTCATATATGGGAAGGCTTACATTCACTCAGAGAAAGCAACGATGGTGTGGTCGTTTGTAGGCATACTGAACTCTAGTTTGGAAGAAGTAGGAGAATGATATATGGGAACGCTTACATTCATGCAGAGAAAGCAATTATGGGGTGGCTTTTTTGTAGCCATGCTAATCTCTATTTTGCAAGAAGTTAAAGAGAAATATATAGGAAAGCGTACCGTCATTTATAGAAACCAACTTTCGGGGGATGGTTTGTAGGCCTGCAAAACTCTACTTTGGAAGAAGGGGGAGAATCATATGGGGGACTGGGTACATTCACTCGGAGAAATCAACGATGGGGTTGTGGTTTGTAGGCATACTAAACTCTAGTTTGGAAGAAGGACGAGAATCATATATAGGAACGCTTACATTCATGCAGAGAAAGCAACTATGGAGTGATGTTTGTATGCCTACTAAACGATAGATTGGAGGATGCTCGAGAGTCATATCTGGAAAGCTTACATTCATTTAGAGAAAGCAACTCTCTGGGGGTGGTTTGTAGGCCTGCTAAACTCTATTTTCAATGAAGTGTTCGAATCATATACAGGAACGCTTACATTCACTCAGAGAAAGCAACGTTGGGGTGGCCGTTTTTGAGCATACTAAACTCTACTTTGGAAGAGGTACGAGAAACATAAATACGTACGCTTACATTAACACAGAGAAAGCAAATACGGGGTGCTGTAATGCAGGCATGCTAAACTATAGATTGGAAGATGTTCGAAAGCTGACAGTCACTTAGAGAAAGCAACTCTTGGCGGGTGATTTTTAGGTCTGCTTAATTGTATTTTGAAAGACGTACCAGAGTCATATACAAACGCTTACATTCATGCAGAGAAAGAAACTATGGGGTGATGTGTTGTTGGCATGCTAAACTGCAGTTTGGAAGGAGTTCGAGAGTGTTATATAGGATAGCTTATAGTCACCTAAAGAAAGCAACACTCGGGACAGCTATACAAGCCTCTAAACACTAATTAGCAGCAATTGTGAGAGTCAAACATGGGAACGCTTACATTCACGGAGAGAACACAACGTTTGGGTGGTGGTTTGTAGGCATAATAACTGTAGTTCGGAAGAAGTAGGAGAGTCATATATATGAACGGTTACATTCACGCAGAGAAAGAAACTGTTGGGTGGTGTATGTACACATGTTAATCTATACTTTGGAGGAAGTTCGAGAGTCATATCTGGGGAAAATTGCAGTCACTTAGAGAAAGCAACAATCGGGGGCCGTTTTGTAGATCTGCTAAATTCTATTTTGGAAGAAGAGTGAAATTCATATGTGGGAACGCTTATGTTCACTCAGAGAAATCAACGATGGGGCAGTGTTTCGTTGGGATGCTAAAGTGTAGTTTGGAAGAAGTTCGCGAGTCTTATATAAGAAAGCTTACAGTCACCTAGAGAAAGTAACTCTCGGCAGATTGTTTCTAAGCGTGCTAAACTCTAATTTGCATCAATTGTGAGAGTCAAACATGGGAACGCTTACATTCACTCAGAGAACGCAACGTTTGGGTGGTGGTTTGTAAGCATTCTAAACTGTATTTTGGAGGAAGTAGGAGAGTCATATATACGAATGCTTACATTCACGCAGAGAAAGCAACTCTGTGATCGTATTTTGTTGGCATGCTAAACTGTGGTTTGGAAGAAGTTCGAGAGTCTTATATAGGAAAGATTACAGTGACACAGAGAAAACAGCTCTCTGTAGTTTCTTGGTAGGTCTGCTAAACTGTGATTTGGATGAAGTGTGAGAACGCTTGCATTCACTCAGAGAAAGAACTTTGTCGTGGTGGTTTGTAGGAATAACAACTGTAGTTCGAAGAAGTAGGAGAGTCATATATGAACGGTTACATTCACGCAGAGAAAGCAACTGTGGGGTGGCGTATGTAATCATCATAATCTGTAGTTTGGAGGAAGTTCGAGAGTCATATCTGGGGAAAATTAGAGTCATTTAGAGAAAGGAACAATCGGGGGCTGGTGTGTAGGTCTGCTAAATTCTATTTTGGAAAAAGAGTGAGAGTCATATATGGGAACGCTTATGTTGACTCAGAGAAATCAACGATGGGGTGCTGTATTGTTGGCATGCTAAACTGTAGTTTGGAAGAAGTTCGAGAGTCTTATATAGGAAAGTTTACAGTCACCTAGAGAAAGCAACTCACAGGAGGTGGTTTGTAAGCCGCTAAACTCTAATTTGGATGAAGTGAAAGAGGCATACATGGATACGCTTCATTCACTCAGAGAAAGGTAAATTGGGGTGCCGGTTTGTAGGTATACTAACTCCAGTTTGGAAGAAGTACTAGAGTCATATATATGAACGCTTATATGGACGCAGAGAAAGCAACTATGGGGTGGTGTTTTGTAGGCCTGCTAAAATATAGTTTGGAAGATGTTCGAAAGCAGACAGTCACTTAGAGAAAGCAACTCTTGACGGTGGAATTTTCGGTCTGCTGAATTGTATTTTGAAAGAAGTACCAGAGTCATATATTCAAACGCTTACATTCATGCAGAGAAAGGAACTGTGGGGTGGTGTTTTCTAGGCGTGCTAAACTCTAGTTTGGACGAAGTTTGAGAATCACATATAAGAAAGCTTAGAGTCACTTAGAGAAAGCAAATCTCTGGGTGTGGAATGTAGGCGTGCTAAACTCTATTTTGGTTTAGATTGAGAGTCATATATGGAAAGGGTTACATTCACTCAGAGAAAGCAACGATGGTGTGGTGGTTTGTAGGCATACTAAACTCTAGTTTGGAAGAAGTAGGAAAATGATATATGGGAATGCTTACATTCATGCAGAGAAAGCAATTATGGGGTGGCTTTTTGTACCCATGCTAATCTCTAGTTTGGAAGAAGTTATATAGGAAAGCGTACACTCATTTATAGAAACCAACTTTCGGGGGATGAAGGGTAGGCCTGCAAAACTCTACTTTGGAAGAAGTGGGAGAGTCATATTGGGGACCACGTACATTGACTCAGAGAAATCGAGGATGGGGTTGTGTTTTGTAGGCATACTAAACTCTAGTTTGGAGAAAGTACGAGAATCATATATAGGAACGCTTACATTCATGCAGAGAAAGCAACTATGGAGTGAGGTTTGTATGCCTACTAAACTATAGTTTGGAGGAAGTTTAGAA
>NW_027183017.1:32500-35000 GCF_041146395.1 Eulemur rufifrons
AAGAGATCGGATTAGGTTTAATGATTAGGATTAGGGTTAGGGTTTGGGGTTAAAGTAAGTGTTAGGGGTTAGGTTTAAGGATCCAAGGTTAGGGTTATTTTTAGCTGTAGTGTTAGTGTTAGGGATAAGGGATCCCATTAGCATTAAGGGTCTTCCTTACTGTAGGGTTAAGGGTTAGGCTTAGAGTTAAAGGTTCAGGTTAGGGTCAGTGTTAAGATTTAGGGTGAGGGTTAACGGTTAGGGTAAAGGTTAAGCGTTAGGCTTAGGGATTAGTGATTAGGATTTTTGGTTAGTGTTAGGGTTAGCGGTTAGGAGTTAGTGTTTTATGAAGGGGTATGGTTAGAATTAGGATTGGGGTTAGAGTTAGGGTGAGGTATAGGGGTTAGGTTTAGGGGTTAGTTTTAGGGTAAAAGGATAGGATTAGGGTTACGGGTTGGGCTTAGGTTTAGGGTTAAAGTTTACTGCTAGGGTTAGGGATAGGGTTCAGGGTTAGCTTTAGGGGTTCTGGTTAGGGTTAGGTGTTAGGTTAGTGTCAGCGTTAGGTCTAGTCGTGAGGGTAAGGTTTAGGGTCAGCTTTAAGAGCTAGGGTTAGGTTTAATGGTTAGGATTAGGATTAGGGTTAAGGGTTAGGGTAAGGCTTAGGGGTTAGGGTGAAGGGTTAGGGTGAAGGGTTAGGGTTTTTGTTAGGCATAGCGTTGGGGTTAGAAGTAAGGGTTACTGTCAGTGTTAGGGTTGTAGGTAGGGTTAGGGTTAGGGTTAGCGGTTTAGAATTAGGGTTAGGGATTAGGTGTCACAGTGATGACTAGGAGATAGGGTTAGAATTATGGGATAGGGGTTGTTCTCAGGAAATGGGTTATGCATTAACGTTAGGATAAGAGGTTAAAGTTAGGCGCACGGTGAGGTTTACGTGTTAAGGGGAGAAATAGGAACAGGGTTGGGTGTTATGTTCAGGGTTAGGGTTATCTGTTAAAGGTATTGTTTATGCTTAGCGCACGGGCCCTGTCTGCATTAGGCGGGCGGGGGGAGTTTAGGGGGCTGGGATTGTACCAGGGAACCCACTCTGTCATACTCTGGGTATGGGCCCGTGGGTTTCATGCAGGACACAGTGGTAGAGCCTCCTTTCACGCATGGCATGGGAGGATTGCAGGCTTTCTAAACTCTAAGAAAGCAAGAAGTCTGAGAATGAGATTTAGGGTTGGATTATGGTTAGGGTTAAGGATGAAGTTTAGTGTTAGGGTGAGGGCTTAGGGTTAGGGATTAGGGTTAGGGTTAAAGATTACTCTTAGGTTTAACGGTTACACTTTGGTTTAGGGTTGAGGTTTACGGTTAGGGTTAAGATGAGGGGTTAGGGTTTGGTACAGGGTTAGGATTAAGTGTTAGGTTTAGGGTTGAAGATTAGGATTAGGGTTAGGATTAAAGGTTAGCGTGAGAGTTAACGCTTAGGGTTAAGGTTAAGAGTTAGGGTTTAGGGTTAGGGTTAGGGTTAGGGTTCGTTTTAGGGTTCGAGTTATGTGGTATGGTTTGTGTTAGAGGTTAGGGTTAGGTTTACTGGTCACGGTGAGGGTTACGTTTAGGGGTTAGCATTAGGGTTAGGGTTAAGGGATAGGATTAGGTTTAAGTGTTGGCCTTAGGGTTAGGGTTTAGTGTTAGAGTTACCATTAAGGATTAGGGTTAGGGTCAGGGTTAAATGCTTGGGTGCAGGTAATGGTTAGGGTCAGGGTTAAGGTTCACGGATAGGGTTAGTGTTAAGGGTTACGGGTAGGTTTAGGGTTCAGGGTTAGAGTTAGCATTAGGGCTTAAGGTTAGGATTAGGCGGTAGGTTCGATTTAGGGTTAGATCTAGGCGTTAGGGTAAGGGCTAGCGTTAGGGTTTAGAGATAGGGTTAGGTTTAATGCTTAGGATTAGGGTTAGGGTTTGGGGTTAAAGTAAGTGTTAGGGGTTAGGTTTAAGGATCCAAGGTTAGGGTTATTTTTAGCTGTAGTGTTAGGGTTAGGGATAAGGGATCCCATTAGCATTAAGGGTCTTCCTTCCTGTAGGGTTAAGGGTTAGGCTTAGAGTTAAAGGTTAAGGTTAGGGTCAGTGTTAAGATTTAGGGTGAGGGTTAACGGTTAGGGTAAAGGTTAAGTGTTAGGGTTAGGGATTAGTGATTAGGGTTTTTGGTTAGTGTTAGGTTAGCGGTTAGTGTTTTATGAAGGGGTATGGTTAGAATTAGGATTGGGGTTAGAGTTAGGGTGAGGTATAGGGGTTAGGTTTAGGGGTTAGTTTTAGGGTAAAAGGATAGGATTAGGGTTACGGGTTGGGCTTAGGTTTAGGGTTAAAGTTTACTGCTAGGGTTAGGGATAGGGTTCAGGGTTAGCTTTAGGGGTTCTGGTTAGGGTTAGGTGTTAGGTTAGTGTCAGGGTTAGGTCTAGTCGTGAGGGTAAGGTTTAGGGTTAGCTTAAGAGCTAGGGTTAGGTTTAATGGTTAGGATTAGGATTAGGGTTAAGGGTTAGGGTAAGTC
>NW_027183017.1:52500-60000 GCF_041146395.1 Eulemur rufifrons
AGTGTTAGGGTTAGCATTAAGGATTAGGGTAAGGGTCAGGGTTAAATGCTTGGGTGCGGGTAATGGTTAGGGTCAGGGTTAAGGTTCACGGATAGGGTTACTGTTAAGGGTTACGGGTAGGTTTAGGGTTCAGGGTTAGAGTTAGCATTAGGGCTTAAGGTTAGGATTAGGTGGTAGGTTAGATTTAGGGTTAGATCTAGGCGTTAGGGTAAGGGCTAGCGTTAGGGTTAAGAGATAGGGTTAGGTTTAATGCTTAGGATTAGGGTTAGGGTTTGGGGTTAAAGTAAGTGTTAGGGGTTAGGTTTCAGGATCAAAGGTTACTGTTATTTTTAGCTGTAGTGTTAGGGTTAGGGATAAGGGAACCCATTAGCATTAAGGGTCTTCCTTACTGTAGGATTAAGGGTTAGGCTTAGAGTTAAAGGTTAAGTTTAGGGTCAGTGTTGAGATTTAGACTGAGGGTTAACAGTTAGGGTAAAGGTTAAGCGTTAGGGTTAGGCATTAGTGATTAGGCTTTTTGGTTAGTGTTAGGGTTAGCGGTTAGGAGTTAGTGTTTTATGAAGGGGTATGGTTAGAATTAGGATTGGGGTTAGATTTAGGGTGAGGTTTAGGTGTTAGGCTTAGGGGTTAGTTTTAGGGTAAAAGAATAGGATTAGGGTTACGGGTTGGGCTTAGGTTTAGGGTTAAAGTTTACTGCTAGGGTTAGGGATAGGGTTCAGGGTTAGCTTTAGGGGTTCTGGTTAGGGTTAGGTGTTAGGTTAGTGTCAGGGTTAGGTCTAGTCATGAGGGTAAGGTTTAGGGTCAGCTTTAAGAGCTAGGGTTAGGTTTAATGGTTAGGATTATGATTAGGGTTAAGGGTTAGGGTAAGGCTTAGGGGTTAGGGTGAAGGTTTAGGGTGAAGGTTTAGGGTTTTTGTTAGGCATAGCGTTGGGGTTAGAAGTAAGGGTTACTGTCAGTGTTAGGGTTGTAGATAGGGTTACGGTTAGAGTTAGCGGTTTAGAATTAGGGTTAGGGATTAGGTGTCACAGTGATGACTAGGAGATAGGGTTAGAATTATGGGATAAGGGTTGTTCTCAGGAAATGGGTTATGCATTAACGTTAGGATAAGAGGTTAAAGTTAGGCGCACGGTGAGGTTTACGTGTTAAGGGGAGAAATAGGAACAGGGTTGGGTGTTATGTTCAGGGTTAGGGTTATCTGTTAAAGGTATTGTTTATGCTTAGCGCACGGGCCCTGTCTGCATTAGGCGGGCGGGGGGAGTTTAGGGAGCTGGGATTGTACCAGGGAACCCACTCTGTCATACTCTGGGTATGGGCCCGTGGGTTTCATGCAGGACACAGTGGTAGAGCCTCCTTTCACGCATGGCATGGGAGGATTGCAGGCTTTCTAAACTCTAAGAAAGCAAGAAGTCTGAGAATGAGATTTAGGGTTGGATTATGGTTAGGGTTAAGGATGAAGTTTAGTGTTAGGGTGAGGGCTTAGGGTTAGGGATTAGGGTTAGGGTTAAAGATTACTCTTAGGTTTAACGGTTACACTTTGGTTTAGGGTTGAGGTTTACGGTTAGGGTTAAGATGAGGGGTTAGGGTTTGGTACAGGGTTAGGGTTAAGTGTTAGGTTTAGGGTTGAAGATTAGGATTAGGGTTAGGATTAAAGGTTAGCGTGAGAGTTAACGCTTAGGGTTAAGGTTAAGAGTTAGGGTTTAGGGTTAGGGTTAGGGTTAGGGTTAGTTTTAGGGTTAGAGTTATGTGCTATGGTTAGTGTTAGAGGTTAGGGTTAGGTTTACTGGTCACGGTGAGGGTTACGTTTAGGGGTTAGCATTAGGGTTAGGGTTAAGGGAAAGGTTTAGGTTTAAGTGTTGGGCTTAGGGTTAGGGTTTAGTGTTAGGGTTATCATTAAGGATTAGGGTTAGGGTCAGGGTTAAATGCTTGGGTGCGGGTAATGGTTAGTGTCAGGGTTAAGGTTCACGGATAGGGTTAGTGTTAAGGGTTACGGGTAGGTTTAGGGTTCAGGGTTAGAGTTAGCATTAGGACTTAAGTTTAGGATTAGGCGGTAGGTTAGATTTAGGGTTAGATCTAGGCGTTAGGGTAAGGGCTAGGGTTAGGGTTAAGAGATAGGGTTAGGTTTAATGCTTAGGATTAGGTTTAGGGTTTGGGGTTAAAGTAAGTGTTAGGGGTTAGGTTTAAGGATCCAAGGTTAGGGTTATTTTTAGCTGTAGTGTTAGGGTTAGGGATAAGGGATCCCATTAGCATTAAGGGTCTTCCTTCCTCTAGGGTTAAGGGTTAGGCTTAGAGTTAAAGGTTAAGGTTAGGGTCAGTGTTAAGATTTAGGGTGAGGGTTAACGGTTAGGGTAAAGGTTAAGCGTTAGGGTTAGGGATTAGTGATTAGGGATTTTGGTTAGTGTTAGGGTTAGCGGTTAGGAGTTAGTGTATTATGAAGGGGTAAGGTTAGAATTAGGATTGGGGTTAGAGTTAGGGTGAGGTATAGGGGTTAGGTTTAGGGGTTAGTTTTAGGGTAAAAGGATAGGATTAGGGTTACGGGTTGGGCTTAGTTTTAGGGTTCAAGTTTACTGCTAGGGTTAGGGATAGGGTTCAGGGTTAGCTTTAGGGGTTCTGGTTAGGGTTAGGTGTTAGGTTAGTGTCAGGGTTAGGTCTAGTCGTGAGGGTAAGGTTTAGGGTTAACTTTAAGAGCTAGGGTTAGGTTTAATGGTTAGGATTAAGATTAGGGTTAAGGGTTAGGGTAAGGCTTAGGGGTTAGGGTGAAGGGATAGGGTCAAGGTTTAGGGTTTTTGTTAGGGTCAGGGTCAGGGTCAGGGGTTAGGGGTTAGGGTTAGAGTTAGGGGTTAGGGTTAGGGTTAGGGGTTAGAGTTAGGGTTAGGGTTAGGGGGTTAGGGTTATGGTTGGGGTTGGGGTTATGGTTAAGGTTAGGGGTTAGGGTTAGGGTTAGGGGTTAGGGTTAGTGTTAGGGTTCGGGTTCGGGTTAGGGTTAGGGTTAGGGTTGGGTTAGGGTTAGGGTTAGGGTTCGGTTAGGGTTAGGGTTAGGGTAGGGGTAGGGGTAGGGGTAGTGTTAGGGGTTAGGTTTAGGGTTAAGGTTGGGATTGGGGTCGGGGTTAGGGTTAGGGTTAGGGGTTAGGGTTAGGTGTTAGTGTTAGGGGTTAGGGGTTAGGGTTAGGGGTTAGGGTTAGGGTTAGGGGTTAGGGTTAGGTGTTAGGTTTAGGGTTAGGGTTAGGTGTAGTGTTAGGAGTTAGGGGTAGGGCTAGGGTTAGGGGTTAGGGTTAGGGTTAGGGTTAGGGGTAGGGGTTAGGGGTTAGGGTTAGGATTAGGGGTTATGGTTAGGGTTAGGGTTAGGGGTTAGGGTAGGGGTTAGGGTTAGTGTTTAGGGTTATGGTTAGGTTTAGGGTTGGGTTAGGGTTGGGGTTGGGGTTGGGGTTAGGGTTAGGGTTAGGGGTTAGGGTTAGGGGTTAGAGTAAGGGGTTAGGGTTAGGGTTATGGGTTAGGGTTAGGGTTAGGGGTTAGGGTTAGGGTTAGGGGTTAGGGTTAGGCTAGGGTTAGGGTTAGGGTTAGGGGTTAGGGTTAGGGGTTAGGGTTAGGGTTAGGGGTTAGGGTTAGGGTTAGGGTTTGGGATTAGGGTTAGGGTTAGGGGTTAGGGTTAGGGTTAGGGGATAGGGTTAGGGTTAGGGTTAGGTGTTAGGGTTAGGGGTTAGGGTTAGGGTAGGGTTAGGGTTAGGGGTTAGGGTTAGGGGTTAGGCTTAGGGTTAAGGGTTAGAGTTAGGGTTAGGGTTTGGGGTTAGGGTTAGGGGTTACGGTTAGGGTTAGGGGTTAGTGTTAGGGTTAGGTTTAGGGTCAGGGTTCGGGTTAGGGGTTAGGGTTAGGGGTTAGGGTTAGCTTCAGGGTCAGGTTCAGGGGTTAGGGTTAGGGTTAGGGGTTAGGGTTAGGGTTAGTAGTTAGGGGTTAGGGTTAGGGTCAGGGTCAGGGTCAGGGGTTAGGGTTAGGTTTAGGGGTTAGGGTTACGGTTAGGGTTTAGGGGATAGGGTTAGGGGTTAGGGTTAGGGTAAGGGGTTAGGGTTAGGGTTAGGGTTAGGGCTCGGGCTAGGGCTAGGCCTAGGGTTAGGGTTAGGGGTTAGGGTTAGGGCTAGGGCTAGGGCTCGAGGTTAGGGTTAGGGTTAGGGGTTAGGGGTTAGGGTTAGGGGTAAGCGTTAGGGTTAGGGGTTAGGGTTATCGTTAGGGGTAGGGTTAGGGTTAGGGGTTAGGGTTAGGGGTTAGGGTTAGGGGTTAGGGTTAGGGTTAAGGGTTAGGGTTAGGGTTAGGGGTTAGGGTTAGGATTAGGTTCGGGTTAGGGGTAGGGTTAGGGTTAGGGTTAAGCGTTAGGGTTATGGTTAGTGTTAGGGGTTATGGTTAGGGTTAGGGGTTAGGGTTAGGGGTTAGGGTTAGGGTTAGGGTTGGGTTAGGGTTAGGGTTATGGGTTAGGGTTAGGATTAGGGTTGTGTTGGGGTTGGGGTTGGGGTTAGGGTTAGGGGTAGGGGTAGGTTAAGGGGTAGGTGTAGGGTTAGGGTAAGGGTTAGGGTAGGGTTTGGGTTAGGGGTTAGTGTTAGGGGTAGGGATAGGGTAGGGTAGGATAGGGTTAGGGGTTAGGGTTAGGGGTTAGGGTTAGGATAGGGTTAGGGTTAGGGTTAGGGGTTAGGGCTAGGGATAGGGCTAGGGCTATGGCTAGGAGTTAGGTTTAGGGTTAGGTGTTAGGGTTAGGGTTAGGGGTTAGGGCTAGGGCTAGGGCTAGGGTTAGGGTCAGGGTCAGGGTCAGGGGTCAGGGTCAGGGTCAGGGGTTAGGCCTAGGCGTTAGGGTTAGGGTTAGGGGTTAGGGTTAGGGTTAGGGGTTAGGGGTTAGGGTTAGGGGTTAGGGTTAGGGTAGGGGTTAGGTGTTAGGGTTAGGGGTTAGGGTTATGGTTAGGGGTTAGGTTTTGGGTTAGGGGTTAGGGTTAGTGTAAGGGTAAGGGTAAGGTTTAGGGTAAGGGTAAGGGTTAGGGTTAGAGGATAGGGTTAGGGTTAGGGTTTCGGGTTAGGGGTTAGGGTTAGGGTTAGGGTTGGGTTAGGGTTAGGGTTTAGGGTTAGGGTTAGGGGTTAGGCTTAGGGTTAGATTAGGGTTAGGGGTAGGGTTAGGGTTAGGGTTAGGGTAGGGGTTAGTGTTATGGTTAGGGGTTAGGGTTAGGGGTAGGGGAGGGTAGGATAGGGTTAGGGGTTAGAGTTAGGGGTTAGGGTTAGGGTTGGGTTAGGTTTAGGGTTAGGGGTTAGGGCTAGGGATAGTGCTAGGAGTTAGGATTAGGGTTAGGTGTTAGGGTTAGGGTTAGGGTTTAGGGTTAGGGCTTGGGCTAGCGTTAGGGTCAGGGTCAGGGGTCAGGCTCAGGGTCAGGGGTTAGGGTTAGGGGTTAGGTTTAGGGTTAGGGGTTAGGGTTAGGGTTAGGGGTTAGTGTTAGGGGTTAGGGTTAGGGTTAGGGTTTAGGGTTAGGGTAGGGGTTAGGGGTTAGTGTTAGGGGTTAGGGTTAGGGTTAGGGGTTAGGGTTAGGGGTTAGGGTTAGGGTTAGGAATAGGGTTGGGTTAGGGTTAAGTTAGGGTTAGGGTTAGGGGTTAGGGTTAGGGTTAGGGGTTAGGGTTAGGGTTAGGGGTTAGGGTTAGGGGTTAGGGTTAGGGTTGGTGTTGGGGTTGGGGTTAGGGGTTAGGGTTAGGGTTAGGGGTTAGGGTTAGGGTTAGGGGTTATGGTTAGGGTTAGGGTTAGGTTAGGGTTAGTGTTAGGCGATAGGATTAGGGTTAAGTGTTGGGCTTAGGGTGAGGGTTTAGTGTTAGGGTTAGCATTAAGGATTAGGGTTAGGGTCAGGGTTAAATGCTTGGGTGCGGGTAATAGCTAGGGTCAGGGTTAAGATTCACGGATAGGGTTAGTGTTAAGGGTTACGGGTAGGTTTAGGGTTCAGGGTTAGGGTTAGGGTTAGGGTTAGGGTTAGTTTTGGGTTAGAGTTATGTGCTATGATTTGTGTTAGAGGTTAGGGTTAGGTTTACTGGGCACTGATAGGGTTACGTTTAGGGGTTAGCATTAGGGTTAGGGTTAGGGTTAAGGGATAGGATTAGGGTTAAGTTTTGGGCTTAGGGTTAGGGTTTAGTCTTAGGGTTAGCATTAAGGATTAGGGTTAGGGTCAGGGTTAAATGCTTGGGTGCGGGTAATGGTTAGGGTCAGGGTTAAGGTTCACGGATAGGGTTAGTGTTAAGGGTTATGGGTAGGTTTAGGGTTCAGGGTTAGAGTTAGCATTAGGGCTTAAGGTTAGGATTAGGCGGTAGGTTAGATTTAGGGTTAGATCTAGGCGTTAGGGTAAGGGCTAGCGTTAGGGTTAAGAGATAGGGTTAGGTTTAATGCTTATTATTAGGGTTAGGGTTTGG
This sequence comes from Eulemur rufifrons, assembly GCF_041146395.1. NCBI lineage: Eukaryota > Metazoa > Chordata > Mammalia > Primates > Lemuridae > Eulemur > Eulemur rufifrons. Next base: position 58,912 of record NW_027183017.1, read on the forward strand.
GGTTAAAGTAAGTGTTAGGGGTTAGGTTTCAGGATCAAAGGTTAGGGTTATTTTTAGCTGTAGTGTTAGGGTTAGGGATAAGGGATCCCATTAGCATTAAGGGTCTTCCTTACTGTAGGATTAAGGGATAGGCTTAGAGTTAAAGGTTAAGGTTAGGGTCAGTGTTAAGATTTAGGGTGAGGGTTAACAGTTAGGGTAAAGGTTAAGCGTTAGCATTAGGGATTAGTGATTAGGGTTTTTGGTTAGTGTTAGGGTTAGCGGTTAGGAGTTAGTGTTTTATGAAGGGGTATGGTTAGAATTAGGATTGGGGTTAGAGTTAGCGTGAGGTGTAGGGGTTAGGTTTAGGGGTTAGTTTTAGGGTAAAAGGATAGGATTAGGGTTACGGGTTGGGCTTAGGTTTAGGGTAAAAGTTTACTGCTAGGGTTAGGGATAGGGTTCAGGCTTAGCTTTAGGGGTTCTGGTTAGGGTTAGGTGTTAGGTTAGTGTCAGGGTTAGGTCTAGTCGTGAGGGTAAGGTTTAGGGTTAGCTTTAAGAGCTAGGGTGAGGTTTAATGGTTAGGATTAGGATTAGGGTTAAGGGTTAGGGTAAGGCTTAGGGGTTAGGGTGAAGGGTTAGGGTGAAGGGTTAGGGTTTTTGTTAGGCATAGCGTTGGGGTTAGAAGTAAGGGTTACTGTCAGTGTTAGGGTTGTAGGTAGGGTTACGGTTAGGGTTAGCGGTTTAGAATTAGGGTTAGGGATTACGTGTCACAGTGATGACTAGGAGATAGGGTTAGAATTATGGGATAGGGGTTGTTCTCAAGAAATGGGTTATGCATTAACGTTAGGATAAGAGGTTAAAGTTAGGCGCACGGTGAGGTTTACGTGTTAAGGGGAGAAATAGGAACAGGGTTGGGTGTTATGTTCAGGGTTAGGGTTATCTGTTAAAGGTATTGTTTATGCTTAGCGCACGGGCCCTGTCTGCATTAGGCGGGCGGGGGGAGTTTAGGGGGCTGGGATTGTACCCGGGAACCCACTCTATCATACTCTGGGTATGGGCCCGTGGGTTTCATGCAGGACACAGTGGTAGAGCCTCCTTTCACGCATGGCATGG
>NW_027183017.1:67500-140000 GCF_041146395.1 Eulemur rufifrons
AGGTTAGGGTTAGGGTTAAGGGATAGGATTAGGGTTAAGTGTTGGGCTTAGGGTAAGGGTTTAGTGTTAGTGTTATCATTAAGGATTAGGGTTAGGGTCAGGGTTAAATGCTTGGGTGCGGATAATGGTTAGGGTCAGGGTTAAGGTTCACGGATAGGGTTAGTGTTAAGGGTTACGGGTAGGTTTAGGGTTCAGGGTTAGAGTTACCATTAGGGCTTAAGGTTAGGATTAGGCGGTAGGTTATATTTAGGGTTTCATCTAGGCGATAGGGTAAGGGCTAGCGTTAGGGTTAAGAGATAGGATTAGGTTTAATGCTTAGGATTAGGGTTAGGGTTTGGGGTTAAAGTAAGTGTTAGGGGTTAGGTTTAAGGATCAAAGGTTAGGGTTATTTTTAGCTGTAGTGTTAGGGTTAGGGATAAGGGATCCCATTAGCATTAAGGGTCTTCCTTACTGTAGGATTAAGGGTTAGGCTTAGAATTAAAGGTAAAGGTTAGGGTCAGTGTTAAGATTTAGAGTGAGGGTTAACAGTTAGGGTAAAGGTTAAGCGTTAGGGTTAGGGATTAGTTATTAGGGTTTTTGGTTAGTGTTAGGGTTAGCGTTTAGGAGTTAGTGTTTTATGAAGGGGTATGGTTAGAATTAGGATTGGGTTTAGAGTTAGGGTGTGGTTTAGGTGTTAGGTTTAGGGGTTAGTTTTAGGGTAAAAGGATAGGTTTAGGGTTACGGGTTGGGCTTAGGTTTAGGGTTAAAGTTTACTGCTAGGGTTAGGGATAGGCTTCAGGGTTAGCTTTAGGGGTTCTGGTTAGGGTTAGGTGTTAGATTAGTGTCAGGGTTAGGTCTAGTCGTGAGGGTAAGGTTTAGGGTTAACTTTAAGAGCTAGGGTTAGGTTTAATGGTTAGGATTAAGATTAGGGTTAAGGGTTAGGGTAAGGCTTAGGGGTTAGGGTGAAGGGATAGGGTAAAGGGTTAGGGTTAGGGTTAGGGTTAGGGTTAGGGTTTGGGGTTAGGGTTAGGGTTAGGGGTTAGGGTTAGGGTTAGGGGTTAGGGTTAGGGTTAGGGTTAGGGTCAGGGTTCGGCTTAGGGGTTTGGGTTAGGGGTTAGGGTTAGGGTTAGGTTCAGGGTCAGGGGTAAGGGTTAGCGTTATGGGTTAGGGTTATGGTTAGGAGTTAGAGGTTAGGGTTAAGATCAGGGTCAGGGTCAGGGGTTAGGGTTAGGGTTAGGGGTTAGGGTTACGGTTAGGGTTTAGCGGTTAGGGTTAGGTGTTACGGTTAGGGTTAGGGTTTAGGGTTAGAGTTAGGGTTAGGGCTCGGGCTAGGCCTAGGGTTAGGGTTAGGGGTTAGGGTTAGGGATAGGGCTACGGCTAGGGGTTAGGGTTAGGGGTTAGGGGTTAGGGTTAGGGGTTAGGGTTAGGGTTAGGGTTTAGGGTTAGTGTTAGGGGTAGGGTTAGGGTTAGGGGTTAGGGTTAGGGTTTAGGGTTAGGGTTAAGGTTTAGGGTTAGGGTTAGGGGTTTGGGTTAGGGGTTAGGGTTAGGGCTAGGGTTAGGGTTAGGGTTAGGGGTTAAGGTTAGGGTTAGGGGTTAGGGTTAGGGTTAGGGTTAGGGTTGGGTTAGGGTTAGGGGTTAGGGTTAGGGTTAGGGGTTAGGGTTAGGGGTTAGGGTTAGGGTTGGGGTTGGGGTTGGGGTTAGGGGTTAGGGTTAGGTTAAGTGGTTAGGGTTAGGGTTGGGGTTAGGGTTAGGGTTAAGGTTAGGTTAGGGTTAGGGTTAAGGGATAGGATTAGGGTTAAGTGTTGGGCTTGGGGTGAGGGTTTAGTGTTAGGGTTATCATTAAGGATTAGGGTTAGGGTCAGGGTTAAATGCTTGGGTGCGGGTAATAGTTAGGGTCAGGGTTAAGATTCACGGATAGGGTTAGTGTTAAGGGTTACGGGTAGGTTTAGGGTTCAGGGTTAGAGTTACCATTATGGCTTAAGGTTAGGATTAGGCGGTAGGTTATATTTAGGGTTAGATCTAGGCGTTAGGGTAAGGGCTAGCGTTAGGGTTAGGGTTAGGGTTAGGGTTTTTGTTAGGCATAGCATTGGGGTTAGAAGTAAGGGTTACTGTCAGTGTTAGGGTTGTAGGTAGGGTTACGGTTAGGGTTAGCGGTTTAGAATTAGTGTTAGGGATTAGGTGTCACAGTGATGACTAGGAGATAGGGTTAGAATTATGGGATAGGGGTTGTTCTCAGGAAATGGGTTATGCATTAACGTTAGGATAAGAGGTTAAAGTTAGGCGCACGGTGAGGTTTACGTGTTAAGGGGAGAAATAGGAACAGGGTTGGGTGTTATGTTCAGGGTTAGGGTTATCTGTTAAAGGTATTGTTTATGCTTAGCGCACGGGCCCTGTCTGCATTAGGCGGGCGGGGGGAGTTTAGGGGGCTGGGATTGTACCAGGGAACCCACTCTGTCATACTCTGGGTATGGGTCCGTGGGTTTCATGCAGGACACAGTGGTAGAGCCTCCTTTCACGCATGGCATGGGAGGATTGCAGGCTTTCTAAACTCTAAGAAAGCAAGAAGTGTCAGAATGAGCTTTAGGGTTGGATTATGGTTAGCGTTAAGGATGAAGTTTAGTGTTAGGGTGAGGGCTTAGGGTTAGGGATTACGGTTAGGGTTAAAGATTACTCTTAGGTTTAACGGTTACACTTTGGTTTAGGGTTGAGGTTTACGGTTAGGGTTAAGATGAGCGGTTAGGGTTTGGTAGAGGGTTAGGGTTAAGTGTTAGGTTTAGGATTGAAGATTAGGATTAGGGTTAGGATTAAAGGTTAGCGTGAGAGTTAATGCTTAGGGTTAAGGTTAAGAGTTAGGGTTTAGGGTTAGGGTTAGGGTTAGTTTTAGGGTTAGAGTTATGTGCTATGGTTTGTGTTAGAGGTTAGGGTTAGGTTTACTGGTCACGGTTAGGGTTACGTTTAGGGGGTAGCATTAGGGTTAGGGTTAGGGTTAAGGGATAGGATTAGGGATAAGTGTTGGGCTTAGGGTTAGGGTTTAGTGTTAGGTTTATCATTAAGGATTAGGGTTAGAATCAGGGTTAAATGCTTGGGTGCGGGTAATGGTTAGGGTCAGGGGTAAGGTTCACAGATAGGGTTAGTGTTAAGGGTTACGGGTAGGTTTAGGGTTCAGGGTTAGTGTTAGCATTAGGGCTTAATGTTAGGATTAGGCGGTAGGTTAGATTTAGGGTTAGATCTAGGCGTTAGGGTAAGGCTAGCGTTAGGGTTAAGAGATAGGGTTAGGTTTAATGCTTAGGATTAGGGTTAGGGTTTGGGGTTAGTAAGTGTTAGGGGTTAGGTTTAAGGATTCAAGGTTAGGGTTATTTTTAGCTGTAGTGTTAGGGTTAGGGATAAGGGATCCCATTAGCATTAAGGGTCTTCCTTACTGTAGGGTTAAGTGTTAGGCTTAGAGTTAAAGTTTAAGGTTAGGGTCAGTGTTAGGTTTAGGGTGAGGGTTAACGGTTAGGGTAAAGGTTAAGCGTTAGGGTTAGGGATTAGTGATTAGGGTTTTTGGTTAGTGTTAGGGTTAGCGGTTAGGAGTTAGTGTTTTATGAAGGGGTATGGTTAGAATTAGGATTAGGGTTAGAGTTAGGGTGATGTATAGGGGTTAGGTTTAGGGGTTAGTTTTAGGGTAAAAGGATAGGATTAGGGTTACGGGTTGGGCTTACGTTTAGGGTTAAAGTTTACTGCTAGTGTTAGGCATAGGGTTCAGGGTTAGCTTTAGGGGTTCTGGTTAGGGTTAGGTGTTAGGTTAGTGTCAGGGTTAGGTCTAGTCGTGAGGGTAAGGTTTAGGGTTAGCTTTAAGAGCTAGGATTAGGTTTAATGGTTAGGATTAGGATTAGGGTTAAGGGTTAGGGTAAGGCTTAGGGGTTAGGGTGAAGGGTTAGGGTCAAGGGTTAGGGTTTTTGTTATGCATAGCGTTGGGGTTAGAAGTAAGGGTTACTGTCAGTGTTAGGGTTGTAGGTAGGGTTACGGTTAGGGTTAGCGGTTTAGAATTAGGGTTAGGGATTAGGTGTCACAGTGATGACTAGGAGATAGGGTTAGAATTATGGGATGGGGTTGTTCTCAGGAAATGGGTTATGCATTAACGTTAGGATAAGAGGTTAAAGTTAGGCGCACGGTGAGGTTTACGTGTTAAGGGGAGAAATAGGAACAGGGTTGGGTGTTATGTTCAGGGTTAGGATTATCTGTTAAAGATATTGTTTATGCTTAGCGCACGGGCCCTGTCTGCATTAGGCGGGTGGGGGGAGTTTAGGGGGCTGGGATTGTTCCCGGGAACCCACTCTATCACTACTCTGGGTATGGGCCCATTGGTTTCATACAGGAGACAGTGGTAGAGCCTCCTTTCACGCATGGCATGGGAGGATTGCAGGCTTTCTAAACTCTAAGAAAGCAAGAAGTCTGAGAATTAGATTTAGGGTTAGGATTCTGGTTAGGGTTAAGGATGAAGTTTATAGTTAGGGTGAGGGCTTAGGGTTAGGGATTAGGGTTAGGGTTAAAGGTTACTCTTAGGTTTAACGGTTATACTTTGGTTTAGGGTTTAGGTTTACGGTTAGGGTTAAGATGAGGGGTTAAGGTTTGGTACAGGGTTAGGGTTAAGTGTTAGGTTTAGGGTTGAAGATTAGGATTAGGGTTAGGATTAAAGGTTAGCGTGAGAGTTAATGCTTAGGGTTAAGGTTAAGAGTTAGGGTTTAGGGTTAGGTTTAGGGTTAGGGTTAGTTTTAGGGTTAGAGTTATGTGCTATGGTTTGTGTTAGAGGTTAGGGTTAGGTTTACTGGTCACGGTTAGGGTTAGGTTTAGGGGGTAGCATTAGGGTTAGGGTTAGGGTTAAGGGATACGATTAGGGTTAAGTGTTGGGCTTAGGGTTAGGGTTTAGTGTTAGGGTTAGCATTAAGGATTAGGGTTAGAATCAGGGCTAAATGCTTGGGTGCGGTAATGGTTAGGGTCAGGGTAAGGTTCACGGATAGGGTTAGTGTTAAGGGTTACGGGTAGGTTTAGGGTTCAGGGTTAGTGTTAGCATTAGGTCTTAAGGTTAGGATAAGGCTGTAGGTTAGATTTAGGGTTAGATCTAGGCGTTAGGGTAAGGGCTAGTGTTAGGGTTCAGAGATAGGGTTAAGTTTAATGCTTAGGATTAGGGTTAGGGTTTGGGGTTAAAGTAAGTGTTAGGGGTTAGGTTTAAGGATCCAAGGTTAGGGTTATTTTTAGCTGTAGTGTTAGGGTTAGGGATAAGGGGTCCCATTAGCATTAAGGGTCTTCCTTACTGTAGGGTTAAGGGTTAGGCTTAGAGTTAATGGTTAAGGTTAGGGTCAGTGTTAAGATTAAGGGTTAGGGTTAACGGTTAGGGTAAAGGTTAAGCGTTAGGGTTAAGGATTAGTGATTAGGGTTTTTGGTTAGTGTTAGGGTTAGCGGTTAGGAGTTAGTGTTTTATGAAGGGGTATGGTTAGAATTAGGATTGGGGTTAGAGTTAGGGTGAGGTATAGGGGTTAGGTTTAGGGGTTACTTTTAGGGTAAAAGGATAGGATTAGGGTTACGGGTTGGGCTTAGGTTTAGGGTTAAATTTTACTGCTGGGGTTAGGGATAGGGTTCAGGGTTAGCTTTAGGGGTTCTGGTTAGGGTTAGGTGTTAGGTTAGTGTCAGGGTTAGGTCTAGTCGTGAGGGTAAGGTTTAGGGTTAGCTTTAAGAGCTAGGGTTAGGTTTAATGGTTAGGATTAGGATTAGGGTTAAGGGTTAGGGTAAGGCTTAGGGGTTAGGGTGAAGGGTTAGGGTCAAGGGTTAGGGTTTTTGTTAGGCATAGCGTTGGGGTTAGAAGTAAGGGTTACTGTCAGTGTTAGGGTTGTAGGTAGGGTTACGATTAGGGTTAGCGGTTTAGAATTAGGGTTAGGGATTAGGTGTCACAGTGATGACTAGGAGATAGGGTTAGAATTATGGGATAGGGGTTGTTCTCAGGAAATGGGTTATGCATTAACGTTAGTATAAGAGGTTAAAGTTAGGCGCACGGTGAGGTTTACGTGTTAAGGGGAGAAATAGGAACAGGGTTGGGTGTTATGTTCAGGGTTAGGGTTATCTGTTAAAGGTATTGTTTATGCTTAGCGCACGGGCCCTGTCTGCATTAGGCGGGCGCGGGGAGTTTAGGGGGCTGGGATTGTACCCGGGAACCCACTCTATCATACTCTGGGTATGGGCCCTTGGGTTTCATGCCGGACACAGTGGTAGAGCCTCCTTTCACCCATGGCATGGGAGGATTGCAGGCTTTCTAAACTCTAAGAAAGCAAGAAGTCTGAGAATTATATTTAGGGTTAGGATTCTGGTTAGGGTTAAGGATGAAGTTTAGTGTTAGGGTGAGGGTTTAGGGTTAGGGATTAGGGTTAAGGTTAAAGGTTACTCTTAGGTTTAACGGTTACACTTTGGTTTAGGGTTGAGGTTTACGGTTAGGGTTAAGCTGAGGGGTTAGGGTTTGGTACAGGGTTAGGGTTAAGTGTTAGGTGTAGGGCTGAAGATTAGGATTAGGGTTAGGATTAAAGGTTAGCGTGAGAGTTAACGCTTAGGGTTAAGGTTAAGTGTTAGGGTTTAGGGTTAGGGTTAGGGAAAGGGTTAGTTTTAGTTAGTTTAGTGCTATGGTTTGTGTTAGATGTTAGGGTTAGGTTTACTGGTCACGGTTAGGGTTACGTTTAGGGGTTAGCATTATGGTTAGGGTTAAGGGATAGGATTAGGGTTAAGTGTTGGGCTTAGGGTTAGGGTTTAGTGTTAGGATTATCATTAAGGATTAGGGGTAGGGTCAGGGTTAAATGCTTGGGTGCGTTAATGGTTAGCCTCAGGGTTAAGGTTCACGGATAGGGTTAGTGTTAAGGGTTACGGGTAGGTTTAGGGTTCAGGGTTAGAGTTAGCATTAGGGCTTAAGGTTAGGATTAGGCGGTAGGTTAGATTTAGGGTTAGATCTAGGCGTTAGGGTAAGGGCTAGCGTTAGGGTTAAGAGATAGGGTTAGGTTTAATGCTTAGGTTTAGGGTTATGGTTTGGGGTTAAAGTACGTGTTAGGGTTTAGGTTTAAGGATCAAATGTTAGGGTTATTTTTAGCTGTAGTGTTAGGTTTAGGGATAAGGGATCCCTTTAGCATTAAGGGTCTTCCTTACTGTAGGGTTAAGGGTTAGGCTTAGAGTTAAAGGTTAGGGTTAGGGTCAGTGTTAAGATTTAGGGTGAGGGTTAACGGTTAGGGTAAAGGTTAAGCGTTAGGGTTAGGGATTAGTGATTAGGGTTTTTGGTTAGTGTTAGGGTTAGCGGTTAGGAGATAGTGTTTTATGAAGGGGTTTGGTTAGAATTAGGATTGGGGTTAGAGTTAGGGTGAGGTATAGGGGTTAGGTTTAGGGGTTACTTTTAGGGTAAAAGGATAGGATTAGGGTTACGGGTTGGGCTTAGGTTTAGGGTTAAGGTTTACTGCTAGGGTTAGGGATACGCTTCAGGGTTAGCTTTAGGGGTTCTGGTTAGGGTTAGGTGTTAGGTTAGTGTCAGGGTTAGGACTAGTCGTGAGGGTAAGGTTTAGGGTTAGCTTTAAGAGCTAGGGTTAGGTTTAATGGTTAGGATTAGGATTAGGGTTAAGGGTTAGGGTAAGGCTTAGGGGTTAGGGTGAAGGGTTAGGGTCAAGGTTTAGGGTTTTTGTTAGGCATAGCGTTGGGGTTAGAAGTAAGGGTTACTGTCAGTGTTAGGGTTGTAGGTAGGGTTACGGTTAGGGTTAGCGGTTTAGAATTAGGGTTAGGGATTAGGTGTCACAGTGATGACTAGGAGATACGGTTAGAATTATGGGATAGGGGTTGTTCTCAGGAAATGGGTTATGCATTAACGTTAGGATAAGAGGTTAAAGTTAGGCGCACGGTGAGGTTTACGTGTTAAGGGGAGAAATAGGAACAGGGTTGGGTGTTATGTTCAGGGTTAGGGTTATCTGTTAAAGGTATTGTTTATGCTTAGCGCACGGGCCCTCTCTGCATTAGGCGGGCGCGGGGAGTTTAGGGGGCTGGGATTGTACCCGGGAACCCACTCTATCATACTCTGGGTATGCTCCCGTGGGTTTCATGCAGGACACAGTGGTAGAGCCTCCTTTCACGCATGGCATGGGAGGATTGCAGGCTTTCTAAACTCTAAGAAAGCAAGAAGTCTGAGAATTAGATTTAGGGTTAGGATTATGGTTAGGGTTAAGGATGAAGTTTAGTGTTAGGGTGAGGGCTTAGGGTTAGGGATTAGGTTTAGGGTTAAAGGTTACTCTTAGCTTTAACGGTTACACTTTGGTTTCAGGTTGAGGTTTACGGTTAGGGTTAAGATGAGGAGTTAGGGTTAGGTACAGCGTTAGGGTTAAGTGTTAGGTTTAGGGTTGAAGATTAGGATTAGGGTTAGGATTAAAGGTTAGCGTGAGAGTTAACGCTTAGGGTTAAGGTTAAGAGTAAGGTTTAGGGTTCGGGTTAGTTTTAGGGTTAGAGTTATGTGCTATGGTTTGTGTTAGAGGTTAGGGTTAGGTTTACTGGGCATGGTTAGGGTTATGTTTAGGGGTTAGCATTAGGGTTAGGGTTAAGGGATAGGATTAGGGTTAAGTGTTGGGCTTAGGGTTAGGGTTTAGTGTTAGGGTTATCATTAAGGATTGGGGTTAGGGTCAGGGTTAAATGCTTGTGTGCGGGTAATGGTTAGGGTCAGGGTTAAGGTTGACGGATAGGTTTAGTGTTAAGGGTTACGGGTAGGTTTAGGGTTCAGGGTTTGAGTTAGCATTATGGCTTAAGGTTAGGATTAGGCGGTAGGTTAGATTTAGGGTTAGATCTAGGCGTTAGGGTAAGGGCTAGCGTTAGGGTTAAGAGATAGGGTTAGGTTTAATGCTTAGGATTAGGGTTAGGGTGTGGGGTTAAAGTAAGTGTTAGGGGTTAGGTTTAAGGATCAAAGGTTAGGGTTATTTTTAGCTGTAGTGTTAGGGTTAGGGATAAGGGATCCCATTAGCATTAAGGGTCTTCCTTACTGTAGGGTTAACGGTTAGGCTTAGAGTTAAAGTTTAAGGTTAGGGTCAGTGTTAAGATTTAGGGTGAGGGTTAACGGTTAGGGTAAAGGTTAAGCGTTAGGGTTACGGATTAGTGATTAGGGTTTTTGGTTAGTGTTAGGGTTAGCGGTTAGGAGTTAGTGTTTTATGAAGGGGTATGGTTAGAATTAGGATTGGGGTTAGAGTTAGGGTGAGGTATAGGGGTTTGGTTTAGGGCTTAGGTTTAGGGGTTAGTTTTAGGGTAAAAGGATAGGATTAGGGTTACGGGTTGGGCTTAGGTATAGGGTTAAAGTTTACTGCTGGGGTTAGGGATAGGGTTCAGGGTTAGATTTAGGGGTTCTGGTTAGTGTTAGGTGTTCGGTTAGTGTCAGGGTTAGGTCTAGTCCTGAGGGTAAGGTTTAGGGTTAGCTGTAAGAGCTAGGGTTAGGTTTAATGGTTAGGATTAGGATTAGGGATAAGGGTTAGGGTAAGGCTTAGGGGTTAGGGTGAAGGGTTAGGGTCAAGGGTTAGGGTTTTTGTTGGGCATAGCGTTGGGTTTAGGAGTAAGGGTTACTGTCAGTGTTAGGGTTGTAGGTAGGGTTACGATTAGGGTTAGCGGTTTAGAATTAGGGTTAGGGATTAGGTGTCACAGTGATGACTAGGAGATAGGGTTAGAATTATGGGATAGGGGTTGTTCTCAGGAAATGGGTTATGCATTAACGTTAGGATAAGAGGTTAAAGTTAGGCACACGGTGAGGTTTACGTGTTAAGGGGAGAAATAGGAACAGGGTTGGGTGTTATGTTCAGGGTTAGGGTTATCTGTTAAAGGTATTGTTTATGCTTAGCGCACGGGCCCTGTCTGCATTAGGCGGGCGGGGGGAGTTTAGGGGGCTGGGATTGTACCCGGGAACCCACTCTATCATACTCTGGGTATGGGCCCGTGGGTTTCATGCAGGACACAGTGGTAGAGCCTCCTTTCAAGCATGGCATGGGAGGATTGCAGGCTTTCTAAACTCTAAGAAAGCAAGAAGTCTGAGAATTAGATTTAGGGTTAGGATTCTGGTTAGCGTTAAGGATGAAGTTTAGTGTTAGGGTGAGGGCTTAGGGTTAGGGATTAGGGTTAGGGTTAAAGTTTACTCTTAGGTTTAACGGTTACACTTTGTTTTAGGGTTGAGGTTTACGGTTAGGGTTAAGATGAGGGGTTAGTGTTTGGTACAGAGTTAGGGTTAAGTGTTAGGTTTAGGGTTGAAGATTAGGATTAAGGTTAGGATTAAAGCTTAGCGTGAGAGTTAATGCTTAGGGTTAAAGTTAAGAGTTAGGGTTTAGGGTTCGGGTTAGGGTTAGTTTTAGGGTTAGAGTTATGTGCTATGGTTTGTGTTAGAGGTTAGGGTTAGGTTTACTGGTCACAGTTAGGGTTACGTTTAGGGGTTAGCATTAGGGTTAGGGTTAGGGTTAGGGTTAAGAGATAGGATTAGGGTTAAGTGTTGGGCTTAGGGTTAGGGTTTAGTGTAGGGGTTAGCATTAAGGATGAGGGTTAGGGTCAGGGTTAAATGCTTGGGTGCGGGTAATGGTTAGGGTCAGGATTAAGGTTCACGGATAGGGTTAGTGTTAAGGGTTACGGGTAGGTTTAGGGTTCAGGGTTAGAGTTAGCATTAGGGTTTAAGGTTAGGATCAGGCGGTAGGTTAGATTTAGGGTTAGATCTAGGCGTTAGGGTAAAGGCTAGCGTTAGGGTTAAGAGATAGGGTTAGGTTTAATGCTTAGGTTTAGGGTTAGGGTTTGGGGTTAAAGTAAGTGTTAGGGGTTAGGTTTAAGGATCAAAGGTTAGGGTTATTTTTAGCTGTAGTGTTAGGGTTAGGGATAAGGGATCCCATTAGCATTAAGGGTCTTCCTTACTGTAGGGTTAAGGGTTAGGCTTAGAGTTAAAGTTTAAGGTTAGGGTCAGTGTTAAGATTTAGGGTGAGGGTTAACAGTTAGGGTAAAGGTTAAGCGTTAGGGTTAGGGATTAGTGATTAGGGTTTTTGGTTAGTGTTAGGGTTAGTGGTTAGGAGTTAGTGTTTTATGAAGGGGTATGGTTAGAATTAGGATTGGGGTTAGAGTTAGCATGAGGTATAGGGATTAGGTTTAGGGGTTAGTTTTAGGGTAAAAGGATAGGATTAGGGTTACGGGTTGGGCTTAGGTTTAGGGTTAAAGTTTACTGCTAGGGTTAGGGATAGGGTTCAGGGTTAGCTTATGGGTTCAAGTGAGGGTTAGGTGTTAGGTTAGTGTCAGGGTTAGGTCTAGTCGTGAGTGTAAGGTTTAGGGTTAGCTTTAAGAGCTAGGGTTAGGTTTAATGGTTAGGATTAGATTTAGGGTTAAGGGTTAGGGTAAGGCTTAGGGGTTAGGGTGAAGGGTTAGGGTCAAGGGTTAGGGTTTTTGTTATGCATAGCGTTGCGGTTAGAAGTAAGGGTTACTGTCAGTGTTAGGGTTGTAGGTAGGGTTACGGTTAGGGTTAGCGGTTTAGAATTAGGGTTAGCGATTAGGTTTAAAAGTGATGACTAGGAGATAGGGTTAGAATTATGGGATAGGGGTTGTTCTCAGGAAATGGGTTATGCATTTACGTTAGGATAAGTGGTTAAAGATAGGCGCACGGTGAGGTTTACGTGTTAAGGGGAGAAATAGGAACAGGGTTGGGTGTTATGTTCAGGGTTAGGGTTATCTGTTAAAGGTATTGTTTATGCTTAGCGCACGGGCCCTGTCTGCATTAGGCGGGCGGGGGGAGTTTAGGGGGCTGGGATTGTACCCGGGAACCCACTCTATCATACTCTGGGTATGGGCCCGTGGGTTTCATGCAGGACACAGTGGTAGAGCCTCCTTTCACGCATGGCATGGGAGGATTGCAGGCTTTCTAAACTCTAAGAAAGCAAGAAGTCTGAGAATTAGATTTAGGGTTAGGATTCTGGTTAGGGTTAAGGATGAAGTTTAGTGTTAGGGTGAGGGCTTAGGGTTAGGGATTAGGGTTAGGGTAAAAGGTTACTCTTAGGTTTAACGGTTACACTTTGTTTTAGGGTTGAGGTTTACGGTTAGGGTTAAGATGAGGGGTTAGGGTTAGGTACAGGGTTAGGGTTAAGTGTTAGGTTTAGGGTTGAAGATTAGGATTAGGGTTAGGATTAAAGGTTAGCGTGAGAGTTAACTCTTAGTGTTAAGGTTAAGAGTTAGGGTTTAGGGCGAGGGTTCGGGTTAGGGTTAGTTTTAGGGTTAGAGTTATGTGCTATGTTTTGTGTTAGAACTTAGGGTTAGGTTTACTGGTGACGGTTAGGGTTACGTTTAGGGGTTAGCATTAGGGTTAGGGTTAGTGTTAAGGGATAGGATTAGGGTTAAGTGTTGGGCTTAGGGTTAGGGTTTAGTGTTAGGGTTATCATTAAGGATTATTGTTAGGGTCAGGGTTAAATGCTTTGGTGCGGGTAATGGTTAAGGTCAGGGTTAAGGTTCACGGATAGGGATAGTGTTAAGGGTTACGGGTAGGTTTAGGGTTCTGGGTTAGAGTTAGCATTAGGGCTTAAGGTTAGGATTAGGCGGTAGGTTAGATTTAGGGTTAGATCTAGGCGTTAGGGTAAGGTCTAGCGTTAGGGTTAAGAGATAGGTTTAGGTTTAATGCTTAGGATTAGGGTTAGGGTTTGGGGTTAAAGTAAGTGTTAGGGGTTAGGTTTAAGGATCAAAGGTTAGGGTTACTTTTAGCTGTAGTGTTAGGGTTAGGGATAAGGGATCCCATTAGCATTAAGGGTCTTCCTTACTGTAGGGTTAAGGGTTAGGCTTAGAGTTAAAGGTTAAGGTTAGGGTCAGTGTTAAGATTTAGGGTGAGGGTTAACGGTTAGGGTAAAGGTTAAGTGTTAGGGTTAGGGATTAGTGATTAGGGTTTTTGGTTAGTGTTAGGGTTAGCGTTTAGGAGTTAGTGTTTTATGAAGGGGTATGGTTAGAATTAGGATTGGGGTTAGAGTTAGGTTGAGGTATAGGGGTGAGGTTTAGGGGTTAGTTTTAGGGTAAAACGATAGGATTAGGGTTACGGGTTGGGCTTAGGTTTACGATTAAAGTTTACTGCTAGGGTTAGGGATAGGGTTCACGGTTAGCTTTAGGGGTTCTGGTTAGGGTTAAGTGTTAGGTTAGTGTCAGGGTTAGGTCTAGTCGTGAGGGTAAGGTTTAGGGTTAGCTTTAAGAGCTAGGGTTAGGTTTAATGGTTAGGATTAGGATTAGGTTTAATGGTTAGGGTAAGGCTTAGGGGTTAGGGTGAAGGGTTAGGGTCAAGGGTTAGGGTTTTTGTTAGGCATAGCGTTGGGGTTAGAAGTAAGGGTTACTGTCAGTGTTAGGGTTGTAGGTAGGGTTACGGTTAGGGTTAGCGGTTTAGAATTAGGGTTAGGGATTAGGTGTCACAGTGATGACTAGGAGATAGGGTTAGAATTATGGGATAGGGGTTGTTCTCAGGAAATGGGTTATGCATTAACGTTAGGATAAGAGGTTAAAGTTAGGCGCACGGCGAGGTTTACGTGTTAAGGGGAGAAATAGGAACAGGGTTGGGTGTTATGTTCAGGGTTAGGGTTATCTGTTAAAGGTATTGTTTATGCTTAAGGCACGGGCCCTGTCTGCATTAGGCGGGCGGGGGGAGTTTAGGGGGCTGGGATTGTACCCGGGAACACACTCTATCATACTCTGGCTATGAGCCCGTGGGTTTCATGCAGGACACAGTGGTAGAGCCTCCTTTCACGCATGGCATGGGAGGATTCCAGGCTTTTTAACTCTAAGAAAGCAAGAAGTCTGAGAATTAGATTTAGGGTTAGGATTATGGTTAGGGTTAAGGATGAAGTTTAGTGTTAGGGTGAGGGCTTAGGGTTAGGGATTAGGGTTAGGGTTAAAGGTTACTCTTAGGTTTAACGGTTACACTTTGGTTTAGGGTTGAGGTTTACGGTTAGGGTTAAGATGAGGGGTTAGGGTTAGGTACAGGGTTAGGGTTAAGTGTTAGGTTTAGGGCTGAAGATTAGGTTTAAGGTTAGGATTAAAGGTTAGCATGAGAGTTAACGCTTAGGGATAAGGTTAAGAATTAGGGTTTAGGGTTAGGGTTAGGGTTAGGGTTCGTTTTAGGTTTAGAGTTATGTGCTACGGTTTGTGTTAGAGGTTAGGGTTAGGTTTACTGGTCACGGTTAGGGTTACGTTTAGGGGTTAGCATTAGGTTTAGGGTTAAGGGATAGGATTAGGGTTAAGTGTTGGGCTTAGGGTTAGGGTTTAGTGTTAGGGTTATCATTAAGGATTAGGGTTACGGTCAGGGATAAATGCTTGGGTGCGGGTAATGGTTAGGGTCAGGGTTAAGGTTCACGGATAGGGTTAGTGTTAAGGGTTACGGGTAGGTTTAGAGTTCAGGGTTAGAGTTAGCATTAGGGCTTAAGATTAGGATTAGGCGGTAGGTTAGATTTAGGGTTAGATCTAGGCGTTTGGGTAAGGGCTAGCGTTAGGGTTAAGAGATAGGGTGAGGTTTAATGCTTAGGATTAGGGTTAGGGTTTGTGGTTACAGTAAGTGTTAGGGGTTAGGTTTAAGGATCAAAGGTTAGGGTTATTTTTACCTGTAGTCTGAGGGTTAGGGATAAGGGATCCCATTAGCATTAAGGGTCATCCTTACTGTAGGGTTAAGGGTTAGGCTTAGAGTTAAAGGTTAAGGTTAGGTTCAGTGTTAAGATTTAGGGTGAGGGTTAACGGTTAGGGTAAAGGTTAAGCGTTAGGGTTAGGGATTAGTGATTAGGGTTTTTGGTTAGTGTTAGCGTTAGCGGTTAGGAGTTAGTGTTTTATGAAGGGGTATGGTTAGAATTAGGATTGGGGTTAGAGTTAGGGTGAGGTATAGGGGTTAGGTTTAGGGGTTAGTTTTAGGGTAAAAGGATAGGATTAGGGTTACGGGTTGGGCTTAGGTTTAGGGTTAAAGTTTACTGCTAGGGTTAGGAATACTGTACAGGGTTAGCTTTAGGGGTTCTGGTTAGGGTTAAGTGTTAGGTTAGTGTCAGGGTTAGGTCTAGTCGTGAGGGTAAGGTTTAGGGTTAGCTTTAAGAGCTAGGGTTAGGTTTAATGGTTAGGATTAGGATTAGGGTTAAGGGTTAGGGTAAGGCTTAGGGGTTAGGGTGAAGGGTTAGGGTCAAGGGTTAGGGTTTTTGTTAGGCATAGCGTTGGGGTTAGAAGTAAGGGTTACTGTCAGTGTTAGGGTTGTAGGTAGGGTTACGGTTAGGGTTAGCGGTTTAGAATTAGGGTTAGGGATTAGGTGTCCCAGTGATAACTAGGAGATAGGGTTAGAATTATGGGATAGGGGTTGTTCTCAGGAAATGGGTTATGCATTAACGTTAGGATAAGAGGTTAAAGTTAGGCGCACGGTGAGGTTTACGTGTTAAGGGGAGAAATAGGAACAGGGTTGGGTGTTATGTTCAGGGTTAGGGTTATCTGTTAAAGATATTGTTTATGCTTAGCGCACGGGCCCTGTCTGCATTACGCGGGTGGGGGGAGTTTAGGGGGCTGGGATTGTACCCGGGAACCCACTCTATCATACTCTGGGTATGGGCCCGTGGGTTTCATGTAGGACACAGTGGTAGAGCCTCCTTTCACCCATGGCATGGGAGGATTGCAGGCTTTCTAAACTCTAAGATAGCAAGAAGTCTGAGAATTAGATTTAGGGTTAGGATTCTGGTTAGGGTTAAGGGTGAAGTTTATTGTTAGGGTGAGGGCTTAGGGTTAGGGATAAGGGTTAGGGTTAAAGGTTACTCTTAGGTTTAACGGTTACACTTTGGTTTAGGGTTGAGGTTTACGGTTAGGGTTAAGATGAGGGGTTAGGGTTTGGTACAGGGTTAGGGTTAAGTGTTAGGTTTAGGGTTGAAGATTAGGATTAGGGTTAGGATTAAAGGTTAGCGTGAGAGTTAACGCTTAGGGTTAAGGTTAAGAGTTAGGGTTTAGGGTTAGGGTTAGGGTTAGTTTTAGGTTTAGAGTTATGTGCTATGGTTTGCGTTAGAGGTGAGGGTTAGGTTTACTCGTCACGGTTAGGGTTACGTTTAGGGGGTAGCATTAGGGTTAGGGTTAGGGTTAAGGGATAGGATTAGGGTTAAGTGTTGGGCTTAGTGTTAGGGCTTAGTGTTAGGTTTATCATTAAGGATTAGGGTTAGAATCAGGGTTAAATGCTTGGGTGCGGGTAATGGTTAGGGTCAGGGTTAAGGTTCACGGATAGGGTTAGTGTTAAGGGTTAAGGGTAGGTTTAGGGTTCTGGGTTAGAGTTAGCATTAGGGCTTAAGATTAGGATTAGGCGGTAGGTTAGATTTAGGGTTAGATCTAGGTGTTAGGGTTAGGGCTAGCGTTAGGGTTAAGAGATAGGGTTAGGTTTAATGCTTAGGATTAGGGTTAGGGTTTGGGTTAAAGTAAGTGTTAGGGGTTAGATTTAAGGATCAAAGGTTAGGGTTATTTTTAGCTGTAGTGTTAGGGTTAGGGATAAGGGATCCCATTAGCATTAAGGGTCTTCCTTACTGTAGGGTTAAGGGTTGGGCTTAGAGTTAAAGGTTAAGGTTAGGGTCAGTGTTAAGATTTAGGGTGAGGGTTAACGGTTAGGGTAAAGGTTAAGCGTTAGGGTTAGGGATTAGTGATTAGGGTTTTTGGTTAGTGTTAGGGTTAGCGGTTAGGAGTTAGTGTTTTATGAAGGGGTATGGTTAGAATTAGGATTGGGGTTAGAGTTAGGGTGAGGTATAGGGGTTAGGTTTAGGGGTTACTTTTAGGGTAAAAGGATAGGATTAGGGTTACGGGTTGGGCTTAGGTTTAGGGTTAAAGTTTACTGCTAGGGTTAGGAATACTGTACAGGGTTAGGGTTAGGGTTAGGGTTAGGTGTTAGGTTAGTGTCAGGGTTAGGTCTGGTCGTGAGGGTAATGTTTAGGGTTAGCTTTAAGAGCTAGGGTTAGGTTTAATGGTTAGGATTAGGATTACGGTTAAAGGTTAGGGTAATGCTCAGGGGTTAGGGTGAAGGGTGAAGGGTTAGGGCTTTTGTTAGGCATAGCGTTGGGGTTAGAACTAAGGGTTCCTGTCAGTGTTAGGGTTGTAGGCAGCGTTACGGTTAGGCTTAGCGGTGGAGAATTAGGGTTAGGGATTAGGTGTTACAGTTATGACTAGGAGATAGGGTTAGAATTATGGGATAGGGGATGTTCTCAGGGAAGGGGTTATGCATTAACGTTACGTTAAGAGGTTAAAGTTAGGCTCACGGTGAGGTTTACGTGTTAAGGGGAGAAATAGGAACATGGTTAGGTGCCATGTTCAGGGTTAGGGTTATCTGTTAAAGGTATCATTTATGCTTAGCGCACGGGCCCTGTCGGCATTAGGCTGGGGGGAGGTTAGGGGGCTGGGATTGTCACCGGGAACCCACTGTATCGGACTCTGGGTATGGGCCCATGGATTTCATGCGGGACACAGTGGTAGAGCCTCCTTTCACGCATGGCATGGGAGGATTGCAGGCTTTCTAAACTCTAAGAAAGCAAGAAGTCTGAGAATTAGATTTAGGGTTAGGATTATGGTTAGGGTTCAGGATGAAGTGTAGTGTTATGGTGAGGGGATAGGGTTACAGATTAGGGTTACGGTTTAAGGTTACTGTTAGGTTTAATGGTTACAGTTCGTTTTGGGGTTGAGGTTTGCGGATAGGGTTAAGATGAGGGGTCAGGGTTTGGTACAGGGTTAGGGTTGTGTTCGGTTTAGGGTTGAAGATTAGGATTAGGGTTAGGATTAAAGGTTAGCATGAGAGTTAACGGTTAAGATTAAGGTTAAGGGTTAGGGTTAGGGTTTAGGTTTAGGGTTAAGGGTTAGGGTTAGTTTTAGGGTTAGAGTTATGTGTTAGGGTTTGTGTTAGAGGTTAGGGTTAGGTTTACTGTTCGTGGTTAGAGTTACGTTTAGGGGTTAGCATTAGGGTTAGGGATTAGGTTTAGGGTAAGTGTTTAGAGTTAGTGTTGGGCTTTAGGCTCGGGGCTTAGGTTCAGGGTCAGAGGTTAGGGTTGGTGGTAGGGCTTAGATTTAGCGGTCAGTTTAAGGGCACAGGACCTGGTTAATCTACGGTGAGAGGGGTGTGGTCGGAGTCACCACAAAAGCACAACATCATTCCCTGGGCCTTGGGACAAAACCTACATGCAGGACTCAGGCAGAGCCTCATCTCACACATGGCATGGCTGTATTGTAGGCTTGCTTCACTCTGGGAATGGAAGTAGTGTGAGAATTAGGGTTAGGTTTGGGGTTAGGGGTTTCGAGTTAGGGGTTAGGTTTCGAATCAGGGTCAGGTGCTAGGGATTAGTGGTTAGGTTTAGAGTTAGTGTTAGGGGTTAGGTGTTAAGTCTGGGTTGGGGGCCAGGGTTAGGTTTAGGGTTGGGGTTAGCGTTAGGGTTAGGGGTTAGGTTAAGGGATAGGGTTAGGGTTAAGGGTTAGGCTTAGGGATAGGGTTCAGGGTTAGGGTTAAGGTTTAGGGTTAGAGTCAGGGTTAAGTGTTAGGGTGAGGCTTAACAGTTAGGGTTAGGGTTAGGGGGTTAGGAATAGGGTTAGGGTTAAGGGTTAGGGTTATGGTTCAGGTTTAAGGTTAGGATTAGGGGTTAGGGTTAGTGTTTACTGTAGGTCAGTGTTGGGGTTAGATCTCTAGGCATTAGCGTATAGGTTAGGGTTAGGGTTAAGTAGGGTTATGTTTAATGGTTAGGATTGGGATTAGCGTTAAGGGTTAGGGTTAAGCTTTAGGGGTTATGACTAAGGATCAATGGTTAGGGTTATTTTTAGGCGTAGGGTTAGGGTAAGGGTTTTAGGGTTAGTGTTAGTGTTGTTGGTAGGGTTAAGGTTAGGGTTGGCCTTTCAGAATTAGGGATTAGGTGTTATGGTTACGGCTAGGAGTTAGGGTTAGAATTACGGTATAGGGCTTGTTCTCAGGGTGTCATGCATTATCGTTAAGATAAGGGGTTAAGTTAGGGTTAGGGTGAGGTTTACGTGTTAAGGTGAGCAGTAGGATCAGGGTTAGGTGTTATGTTCTGGGTTAGGGTTATGGGTGTGGGGTAGGGTTTATGCTTAGGGCACGGGCCCTGTATGCACTAGGAGGCGAAGTTAGGGGTCTGTGATGGTCGCTGGGAGCCCACTCTATCGTACGCAGTGTATGGGCCTCTGGGTTTCATGCAGGACACTGTGGCAGAGCGGGCTTTCATGCATGGCTTAGTAGGATTGTAGGCTTTCAAAACTCTGAGAAAGCAAGTCTGAGAATTAGATTTAGGGTTAGGATTACGGTACGGTTTAGGGATGAAGATTAGTGATAGGGTGAGGGTTTAGGGTTAGGGGTTAGGGTTAGGGTTAGGGTTGTTGGCAGGGTGAAGGTTAGGGTTGGCATTTTAGAATTAGGGATGAGGTGTTACGGTTATGGCTAGGGGTTAGGATTAGAATTATGGGATAGGGCTTCTTCTCAGGGTGTTATGCATTAAGGTTAAGATAAGGGGATAAGTTAGGGTTACGGGGAGGTTTATGTTTTAAGGTGAGCAATAGGATCAGGGTCAGGTGCTATGTTCAGGGTGAGGGTTATCTGTTAGGGGTAGTGTTTATACTTAGCGTACAGGCCCTGTCTGCACTGGGCGGGGGGCTGGGGTTAGGGGGATGGGATTGTCCCCGGGAACCCACTCTATCATACGCTAGGTATGGGCTCCTGGTTTCATGCAAGAGAGAGCTGCAGAGCCCCCTTTGACTCATGGCATGGGAGGATTTTAGGCTTTCTAAACTCTAAGAAAGCAAGAAGTCCGAGAATTAGATTTAGGGGTAGGATTATGATAATGTTTAGGGTTAGGGTTAGTGTTAAGGTGGGGTCTTAAGGTTAGGGGTTAGGGTTAGAGGTTAGTGTTAGGTGTAACAGTTACAGTTAGGTTTATGGTTAAGTTTCAGGGTTAGGGTTAAGGTTTGGGTTTAGCGTTTGGCACAGGGTTAGGCTTCAGTGTTAGCTTTATGGTTAAAGATTAGGATTAGGGTTAGTGTGAGGGTTAATGGTAAGGGTCAAGATTAAGGGTTAGGGTTGGGGTTAGGGTTAGGTTTAGGGTTAGGGCTTAGGGTTAGGGGATAGGATTAGGGTTAAGTGTTGGGCTTATGGTTAGGGTTAAAGTTTAGTGTTAGGGTTAATGTTTAGTGTTATGGTCCAGTTTAAGTGTTAGGGTGAGGGTTAACAGTTAGGATTAGGCTTAGGGGTTAGGGATATAGTGAAGGTTCAGTGTTAGGGTTAGGTTTAGGGTTCAGGGTTAGGGTTAGCTTTAGGGGTTATGGTTAGGGTTAGGTGTTAGGTTAGTGTCAGGGTTAGGTCTAGTCGTGAGGGTAAGGTTTAGGGTTAGCTTTAAGAGCTAGGGTTAGGTTTAATGGTTAGGATTAGGATTACGGTTAAAGGTTAGGGTAATGCTCAGGGGTTAGGGTGAAGGGTGAAGGGTTAGGGCTTTTGTTAGGCATAGCGTTGGGGTTAGAACTAAGGGTTCCTGTCAGTGTTAGGGTTGTAGGCAGCGTTACGGTTAGGCTTAGCGGTGGAGAATTAGGGTTAGGGATTAGGTGTTACAGTTATGACTAGGAGATAGGGTTAGAATTATGGGATAGGGGATGTTCTCAGGGAAGGGGTTATGCATTAACGTTACGTTAAGAGGTTAAATTTAGGCTCACGGTGAGGTTTACGTGTTAAGGAGAGAAATAGGAACAGGGTTAGGTGCCATGTACAGGGTTAGGGTTATCTGTTAAAGGTATCATTTATGCTTAGCGCACGGGCCCTGTCGGCATTAGGCTGGGGGGAGGTTAGGGGGCTGGGATTGTCACCGGGAACCCACTGTATCGGACTCTGGGTATGGGCCCGTGGATTTCATGCAGGACACAGTGGTAGAGCCTCCTTTCACACATGGCACGGGAGGATTGCAGGCTTTCTAAACTCTAAGAAAGCAAGAAGTCTGAGAATTAGATTCAGGGTTAGGATTATGGTTAGGGTTCAGGATGAAGTGTAGTGTTATGGTGAGGGGATAGGGTTACAGATTAGGGTTACGGTTTAAGGTTACTGTTAGTTTTAACGGTTACAGTTCGTTTTGGGGTTGAGGTTTGCGGATAGGGTTAAGATGAGGGGTCAGGGTTTGGTACAGGGTTAGGGTTGTGTTCGGTTTAGGGTTGAAGATTAGGATTAGGGTTAGGATTAAAGGTTAGCATGAGAGTTAACGGTTAAGATTAAGGTTAAGGGTTAGGGTTAGGGTTTAGGTTTAGGGTTAAGGGTTAGGGTTAGTTTTAGGGTTAGAGTTATGTGTTAGGGTTTGTGTTAGAGGTTAGGGTTAGGTTTACTGTTCCTGGTTAGAGTTACGTTTAGGGGTTAGCATTAGGGTTAGGGATTAGGTTTAGGGTAAGTGTTTAGAGTTAGTGTTGGGCTTTAGGCTCGGGGCTTAGGTTCAGGGTCAGAGGTTAGGGTTGGTGGTAGGGCTTAGATTTAGCGGTCAGTTTAAGGGCACAGGACCTGGATAATCTACGGTGAGAGGGGTGTGGTCAGAGTCACCACAAAAGCACAACATCATTCCCTGGGCCTTGGGACAAAACCTACATGCAGGACTCAGGCAGAGCCTCATCTCACACATGGCATGGCTGTATTGTAGGCTTGCTTCACTCTGGGAATGGAAGTAGTGTGAGAATTAGGGTTAGGTTTCGGGTTAGGGGTTTCGAGTTAGGGGTTAGGTTTCGAGTCAGGGTCAGGTTCTAGGGATTAGTGGTTAGGTTTAGAGTTAGTGTTAGGGGTTAGGTGTTAAGTCTGGGTTGGGGGCCAGGGTTAGGTTTAGGGTTGGGGTTAGCGTTAGGGTTAGGGGTTAGGGTTAAGGGATAGGGTTAGGGTTAAGGGTTAGGCTTAGGGTTAGGGTTCAGGGTTAGGGTTAAGGTTTAGGGTTAGAGTCAGGGTTAAGGGTTAGGGTGAGGCTTAACAGTTAGGGTTAGGGTTAGGGGGTTAGGAATAGGGTTAGGGTTAAGGGTTAGGTTTATGGTTCAGGTTTAAGGTTAGGATTAGGGGTTAGGGTTAGTGTTAACTGTAGGTCAGTGTTGGGGTTAGATCTGTAGGCATTAGCGTATAGGTTAGGGTTAGGGTTAAGTAGGGTTATGTTTAATGGTTAGGATTGGGATTAGCGTTAAGGGTTAGGGTTAAGCTTTAGGGGTTATGACTAAGGATCAATGGTTAGGGTTATTTTTAGGCGTAGGGTTAGGGTAAGGGCTTTAGGGTTACTGTTAGTGTTGTCAGTAGGGTTAAGCTTAGGGTTGGCCTTTCAGAATTAGGGATTAGGTGTTATGGTTATGGCTAGGAGTTAGGGTTAGAATTACGGTATAGGGCTTGTTCTCAGGGTGTCATGCATTATCGTTAAGATAAGGGGTTAAGTTAGGGTTAGGGTGAGGTTTACGTGTTAAGGTGAGCAGTAGGATCAGGGTTAGGTGTTATGTTCTGGGTTAGGGTTATGGGTGTGAGGTAGGGTTTCTGCTTAGGGCACGGGCCCTGTATGCACTAGGAGGCGAAGTTAGGGGTCTGTGATGGTCGCTGGGAGCCCACTCTATCGTACGCAGTGTATGGGCCTCTGGGTTTCATGCAGGACACTGTGGCAGAGCGGGCTTTCATGCATGGCTTAGTAGGATTGTAGGCTTTCAAAACTCTGAGAAAGCAAGTCTGAGAATTAGATTTAGGGTTAGGATTACGGTACGGTTTAGGGATGAAGATTAGTGATAGGGTGAGGGTTTAGGGTTAGGGGTTAGGGTTAGGGTTAGGGTTGTTGGCAGAGTGAAGGTTAGGGTTGGCATTTTAGAATTAGGGATGAGGTGTTACGGTTATGGCTAGGGGTTAGGATTAGAATTATGGGATAGGGCTTCTTCTCAGGGTGTTATGCATTAAGGTTAAGATAAGGGGATAAGTTAGGGTTACGGGGAGGTTTATGTTTTAAGGTGAGCAATAGGATCAGGGTCAGGTGCTAAGTTCAGGGTGAGGGTTATCTGTTAGGGGTAGTGTTTATACTTAGCGTACAGGCCCTGTCTGCACTGGGCGGGAGGCTGGGGTTAGGGAGATGGGATTGTTCCCGGGAACCCACTCTATCATACGCTAGGTATGGGCTCCTGGTTTCATGCAAGAGAGAGCTGCAGAGCCCCCTTTTACTCATGGCATGGGAGGATTTTAGGCTTTCTAAACTCTAAGAAAGCAAGAAGTCCGAGAATTAGATTTAGGGGTAGGATTATGATAATGTTTAGGGTTAGGGTTAGTGTTAAGGTGGGGTCTTAGGGTTAGGGATTAGGGTTAGAGGTTAGTGTTAGGTGTAACAGTTACAGTTAGGTTTATGGTTAAGTTTCAGGGTTAGGGTTAAGGTTTGGGTTTAGCGTTTGGCACAGGGTTAGGCTTCAGTGTTAGCTTTATGGTTAAAGATTAGGATTAGGGTTAGTGTGAGGGTTAATGGTAAGGGTCAAGATTAAGGGTTAGGGTTGGGGTTAGGGTTAGGTTTAGGGTTAGGGCTTAGGGTTAGGGGATAGGATTAGGGTTAAGTGTTGGGCTTATGGTTAGGGTTAAAGTTTAGTGTTAGGGTTAATGTTTAGTGTTATGGTCCAGTTTAAGTGTTAGGGTGAGGGTTAACAGTTAGGATTAGGCTTAGGGGTTAGGGATATAGTGAAGGTTCAGTGTTAGGGTTAGGTTTAAGGTTCAGGGTTAGGGTTAGCTTTAGGGGTTATGGTTAGGGTTAGGTGTTAGGTTAGTGTCAGGGTTAGGTCTGGTCGTGAGGGTAAGGTTTAGGGTTAGCTTTAAGAGCTAGGGTTAGGTTTAATGGTTAGGATTAGGATTACGGTTAAAGGTTAGGGTAATGCTCAGGGGTTAGGGTGAAGGGTGAAGGGTTAGGGCTTTTGTTAGGCATAGCGTTGGGGTTAGAACTAAGGGTTCCTGTCAGTGTTAGGGTTGTAGGCAGCGTTACGGTTAGGCTTAGCGGTGGAGAATTAGGGTTAGGGATTAGGTGTTACAGTTATGACTAGGAGATAGGGTTAGAATTATGGGATAGGGGATGTTCTCAGGGAATGGGTTATGCATTAACGTTACGTTAAGAGGTTAAAGTTAGGCTCACGGTGAGGTTTACGTGTTAAGGGGAGAAATAGGAACACGGTTAGGTGCCATGTACAGGGTTAGGGTTATCTGTTAAAGGTATCATTTATGCTTAGCGCACGGGCCCTGTCGGCATTAGGCTGGGGGGAGGTTAGGGGGCTGGGATTGTCACCGGGAACCCACTGTATCGGACTCTGGGTATGGGCCCGTGGATTTCATGCAGGACACAGTGGTAGAGCCTCCTTTCACACATGGCACGGGAGGATTGCAGGCTTTCTAAACTCTAAGAAAGCAAGAAGTCTGAGAATTAGATTCAGGGTTAGGATTATGGTTAGGGTTCAGGATGAAGTGTAGTGTTATGGTGAGGGGATAGGGTTACAGATTAGGGTTACGGTTTAAGGTTACTGTTAGTTTTAACGGTTACAGTTCGTTTTGGGGATGAGGTTTGCGGATAGGGTTAAGATGAGGGGTCGGGGTTTGGTACAGGGTTAGGGTTGTGTTCGGTTTAGGGTTGAAGATTAGGATTAGGGTTAGGATTAAAGGTTAGCATGAGAGTTAACGGTTAAGATTAAGGTTAAGGGTTAGGGTTAGGGTTTAGGTTTAGGGTTAAGGGTTAGGGTTAGTTTTAGGGTTAGAGTTATGTGTTAGGGTTTGTGTTAGAGGTTAGGGTTAGGTTTACTGTTCGTGGTTAGAGTTACGTTTAGGGGTTAGCATTAGGGTTAGGGATTAGGTTTAGGGTAAGTGTTTAGAGTTAGTGTTGGGCTTTAGGCTCGGGGCTTAGGTTCAGGGTCAGAGGTTAGGGTTGGTGGTAGGGCTTAGATTTAGCGGTCAGTTTAAGGGCACAGGACCTGGATAATCTACGGTGAGAGGGGTGTGGTCGGAGTCACCACAAAAGCACAACATCATTCCCTGGGCCTTGGGACAAAACCTACATGCAGGACTCAGGCAGAGCCTCATCTCACACATGGCATGGCTGTATTGTAGGCTTGCTTCACTCTGGGAATGGAAGTAGTGTGAGAATTAGGGTTAGGTTTGGGGTTAGGGGTTTCGAGTTAGGGGTTAGGTTTCGAGTCAGGGTCAGGTGCTAGGGATTAGTGGTTAGGTTTAGAGTTAGTGTTAGGGGTTAGGTGTTAAGTCTGGGTTGGGGGCCAGGGTTAGGTTTAGGGTTGGGGTTAGCGTTAGGGTTAGGGGTTAGGGTTAAGGGATAGGGTTAGGGTTAAGGGTTAGGCTTAGGGATAGGGTTCAGGGTTAGGGTTAAGGTTTAGGGTTAGAGTCAGGGTTAAGTGTTAGGGTGAGTCTTAACAGTTAGGGTTAGGGTTAGGGGGTTAGGAATAGGGTTAGGGTTAAGGGTTAGGGTTATGGTTCAGGTTTAATGTTAGGGTTAGGGGTTAGGGTTAGTGTTAACTGTAGGTCAGTGTTGGGGTTAGATCTCTAGGCATTAGCGTATAGGTTAGGGTTAGGGTTAAGTAGGGTTATGTTTAATGGTTAGGATTGGGATTAGCGTTAAGGGTTAGGGTTAAGCTTTAGGGGTTATGACTAAGGATCAATGGTTAGGGTTAATTTTAGGCGTAGGGTTAGGGTAAGGGTTTTAGGGTTAGTGTTAGTGTTGTTGGTAGGGTTAAGGTTAGGGTTGGCGTTTCAGAATTAGGGATTAGGTGTTATGGTTACGGCTAGGAGTTAGGGTTAGAATTACGGTATAGGGCTTGTTCTCAGGGTGTCATGCATTATCGTTAAGATAAGGGGTTAAGTTAGGGTTAGGGTGAGGTTTACGTGTTAAGGTGAGCAGTAGGATCAGGGTTAGGTGTTATGTTCTGGGTTAGGGTTATGGGTGTGGGGTAGGGTTTATGCTTAGGGCACGGGCCCTGTATGCACTAGGAGGCGAAGTTAGGGGTCTGTGATGGTCGCTGGGAACCCACTCTATCGTACGCAGTGTATGGGCCTCTGGGTTTCATGCAGGACACTGTGGCAGAGCGGGCTTTCATGCATGGCTTAGTAGGATTGTAGGCTTTCAAAACTCTGAGAAAGCAAGTCTGAGAATTAGATTTAGGGTTAGGATTACGGTACGGTTTAGGGATGAAGATTAGTGATAGGGTGAGGGCTTAGGGTTAGGGGTTAGGGTTAGGGTTAGGGTTGTTGGCAGGGTGAAGTTTAGGGTTGGCATTTTAGAATTAGGGATGAGGTGTTACGGTTATGGCTAGGGGTTAGGATTAGAATTATGGGATAGGGCTTCTTCTCAGGGTGTTATGCATTAAGGTTAAGATAAGGGGATAAGTTAGGGTTACGGGGAGGTTTATGTTTTAAGGTGAGCAATAGGATCAGGGTCAGGTGCTAAGTTCAGGGTGAGGGTTATCTGTTAGGGGTAGTGTTTATACTTAGCGTACAGGCCCTGTCTGCACTGGGCGGGAGGCTGGGGTTAGGGAGATGGGATTGTTCCCGGGAACCCACTCTATCATACGCTAGGTATGGGCTCCTGGTTTCATGCAAGAGAGAGCTGCAGAGCCCCCTTTTACTCATGGCATGGGAGGATTTTAGGCTTTCTAAACTCTAAGAAAGCAAGAAGTCCGAGAATTAGATTTAGGGGTAGGATTATGATAATGTTTAGGGTTAGGGTTAGTGTTAAGGTGGGGTCTTAGGGTTAGGGGTTAGGGTTAGAGGTTAGTGTTAGGTGTAACAGTTACAGTTAGGTTTATGGTTAAGTTTCAGGGTTAGGGTTAAGGTTTGGGTTTAGCGTTTGGCACAGGGTTAGGCTTCAGTGTTAGCTTTATGGTTAAAGATTAGGATTAGGGTTAGTGTGAGGGTTAATGGTAAGGGTCAAGATTAAGGGTTAGGGTTGGGGTTAGGGTTAGGTTTAGGGTTAGGGCTTAGGGTTAGGGGATAGGATTAGGGTTAAGTGTTGGGCTTATGGTTAGGGTTAAAGTTTAGTGTTAGGGTTAATGTTTAGTGTTATGGTCCAGTTTAAGTGTTAGGGTGAGGGTTAACAGTTAGGATTAGGCTTAGGGGTTAGGGATATAGTGAAGGTTCAGTGTTAGGGTTAGGTTTAGGGTTCAGGGTTAGGGTTAGCTTTAGGGGTTATGATTAGGGTTAGGTGTTAGGTCAGTGTCAGGGTTAGGTCTGGTCGTGAGGGTAAGGTTTAGGGCTAGCTTTAAGAGCTAGGGTTAGGTTTAATGGTTAGGATTAGGATTACGGTTAAAGGTTAGGGTAATGCTCAGGGGTTAGGGTGAAGGGTGAAGGGTTAGGGCTTTTGTTAGGCATAGCGTTGGGGTTAGAACTAAGGGTTCCTGTCAGTGTTAGGGTTGTAGGCAGCGTTACGGTTAGGCTTAGCGGTGGAGAATTAGGGTTAGGGATTAGGTGTTACAGTTATGACTTGGAGATAGGGTGAGAATTATGGGATAGGGGATGTTCTCAGGGAATGGGTTATGCATTAACGTTACGTTAAGAGGTTAAAGTTAGGCTCACGGTGAGGTTTACGTGTTAAGGGGAGAAATAGGAACACGGTTAGGTGCCATGTACAGGGTTAGGGTTATCTGTTAAAGGTATCATTTATGCTTAGCGCACGGGCCCTGTCGGCATTAGGCTGGGGGGAGGTTAGGGGGCTGGGATTGTCACCGGGAACCCACTGTATCGGACTCTGGGTATGGGCCCGTGGATTTCATGCAGGACACAGTGGTAGAGCCTCCTTTCACACATGGCACGGGAGGATTGCAGGCTTTCTAAACTCTAAGAAAGCAAGACGTCTGAGAATTAGATTCAGGGTTAGGATTATGGTTAGGGTTCAGGATGAAGTGTAGTGTTATGGTGAGGGGATAGGGTTACAGATTAGGGTTACGGTTTAAGGTTACTGTTAGGTTTAACGGTTACAGTTCGTTTTGGGGTTGAGGTTTGCGGATAGGGTTAAGATGAGGGGTCTGGGTTTGGTACAGGGTTAGGGTTGTGTTCGGTTTAGGGTTGAAGATTAGGATTAGGGTTAGGATTAAAGGTTAGCATGAGAGTTAACGGTTAAGATTAAGGTTAAGGGTTAGGGTTAGGGTTTAGGTTTAGGGTTAAGGGTTAGGGTTAGTTTTAGGGTTAGAGTTATGTGTTAGGGTTTGTGTTAGAGGTTAGGGTTAGGTTTACTGTTCGTGGTTAGAGTTACGTTTAGGGGTTAGCATTAGGGTTAGGGATTAGGTTTAGGGTAAGTGTTTAGAGTTAGTGTTGGGCTTTAGGCTCGGGGCTTAGGTTCAGGGTCAGAGGTTAGGATTGGTGGTAGGGCTTAGATTTAGCGGTCAGTTTAAGGGCACAGGACCTGGATAATCTACGGTGAGAGGGGTGTGGTCGGAGTCACCACAAAAGCACAACATCATTCCCTGGGCCTTGGGACAAAACCTACATGCAGGACTCAGGCAGAGCCTCATCTCACACATGGCATGGCTGTATTGTAGGCTTGCTTCACTCTGGGAATGGAAGTAGTGTGAGAATTAGGGTTAGGTTTGGGGTTAGGGTTTTCGAGTTAGGGGTTAGGTTTCGAGTCAGGGTCAGGTGCTAGGGATTAGTGGTTAGGTTTAGAGTTAGTGTTAGGGGTTAGGTGTTAAGTCTGGGTTGGGGGCCAGGGTTAGGTTTAGGGTTGGGGTTAGCGTTAGGGTTAGGGGTTAGGGTTAAGGGATAGGGTTAGGGTTAAGGGTTAGGCTTAGGGTTAGGGTTCAGGGTTAGGGTTAAGGTTTAGGGTTAGAGTCAGGGTTAAGGGTTAGGGTGAGGCTTAACAGTTAGGGTTAGGGTTAGGGGGTTAGGAATAGGGTTAGGGTTAAGGGTTAGGTTTATGGTTCAGGTTTAAGGTTAGGATTAGGGGTTAGGGTTAGTGTTAACTGTAGGTCAGTGTTGGGGTTAGATCTCTAGGCATTAGCGTATAGGTTAGGGTTAGGGTTAAGTAGGGTTATGTTTAATGGTTAGGATTGGGATTAGCGTTAAGGGTTAGGGTTAAGCTTTAGGGGTTATGACTAAGGATCAATGGTTAGGGTTAATTTTAGGCGTAGGGTTAGGGTAAGGGTTTTAGGGTTAGTGTTAGTGTTGTTGGTAGGGTTAAGGTTAGGGTTGGCGTTTCAGAATTAGGGATTAGGTGTTATGGTTACGGCTAGGAGTTAGGGTTAGAATTACGGTATAGGGCTTGTTCTCAGGGTGTCATGCATTATCGTTAAGATAAGGGGTTAAGTTAGGGTTAGGGTGAGGTTTACGTGTTAAGGTGAGCAGTAGGATCAGGGTTAGGTGTTATGTTCTGGGTTAGGGTTATGGGTGTGGGGTAGGGTTTATGCTTAGGGCACGGGCCCTGTATGCACTAGGAGGCGAAGTTAGGGGTCTGTGATGGTCGCTGGGAGCCCACTCTATCGTACGCAGTGTATGGGCCTCTGGGTTTCATGCAGGACACTGTGGCAGAGCGGGCTTTCATGCATGGCTTAGTAGGATTGTAGGCTTTCAAAACTCTGAGAAAGCAAGTCTGAGAATTAGATTTAGGGTTAGGATTACGGTACGGTTTAGGGATGAAGATTAGTGATAGGGTGAGGGCTTAGGGTTAGGGGTTAGGGTTAGGGTTAGGGTTGTTGGCAGGGTGAAGTTTAGGGTTGGCATTTTAGAATTAGGGATGAGGTGTTACGGTTATGGCTAGGGGTTAGGATTAGAATTATGGGATAGGGCTTCTTCTCAGGGTGTTATGCATTAAGGTTAAGATAAGGGGATAAGTTAGGGTTACGGGGAGGTTTATGTTTTAAGGTGAGCAATAGGATCAGGGTCAGGTGCTATGTTCAGGGTGAGGGTTATCTGTTAGGGGTAGTGTTTATACTTAGCGTACAGGCCCTGTCTGCACTGGGCGGGGGGCTGGGGTTAGGGGGATGGGATTGTCCCCGGGAACCCACTCTATCATACGCTAGGTATGGGCTCCTGGTTTCATGCAAGAGAGAGCTGCAGAGCCCCCTTTGACTCATGGCATGGGAGGATTTTAGGCTTTCTAAACTCTAAGAAAGCAAGAAGTCCGAGAATTAGATTTGGGAAAGGATTATGATAATGTTTAGGGTTAGGGTTAGTGTTAAGGTGGGGTCTTAGGGTTAGGGGTTAGGGTTAGAGGTTAGTGTTAGGTGTAACAGTTACAGTTAGGTTTATGGTTAAGTTTCAGGGTTAGGGTTAAGGTTTGGGTTTAGCGTTTGGCACAGGGTTAGGCTTCAGTGTTAGCTTTATGGTTAAAGATTAGGATTAGGGTTAGTGTGAGGGTTAATGGTAAGGGTCAAGATTAAGTGTTAGGGTTGGGGTTAGGGTTAGGTTTAGGGTTAGGGATTAGGGTTAGGGGATAGGATTAGGGTTAAGTGTTGGGCTTATGGTTAGGGTTAAAGTTTAGTGTTAGGGTTAATGTTTAGTGTTATGGTCCAGTTTCAGTGTTAGGGTGAGGGTTAACAGTTAGGATTAGGCTTAGGGGTTAGGGATATAGTGAAGGTTCAGTGTTAGGGTTAGGTTTAGGGTTCAGGTTAGGGTTAGCTTTAGGGGTAATGGTTAGGGTTAGGTGTTAGGTTAGTGTCAGGGTTAGGTCTAGTCGTGAGGGTAAGGTTTAGGGTTAGCTTTAAGAGCTAGGGTTAGGTTTAATGGTTAGGATTAGGATTACGGTTAAAGGTTAGGGTAATGCTCAGGGGTTAGGGTGAAGGGTGAAGGGTTAGGGCTTTTGTTAGGCATAGCGTTGGGGTTAGAACTAAGGGTTCCTGTCAGTGTTAGGGTTGTAGGCAGCGTTACGGTTAGGCTTAGCGGTGGAGAATTAGGGTTAGGGATTAGGTGTTACAGTTATGACTAGGAGATAGGGTTAGAATTATGGGATAGGGGATGTTCTCAGGGAATGGGTTATGCATTAACGTTACGTTAAGAGGTTAAAGTTAGGCTCACGGTGAGGTTTCCGTGTTAAGGGGAGAAATAGGAACAGGGTTAGGTGCCATGTTCAGGGTTAGGGTTATCTGTTAAAGGTATCATTTATGCTTAGCGCAAGGGCCCTGTCGGCATTAGGCTGGGGGGGAGGTTAGGGGGCTGGGATTGTCACCGGGAACCCACTGTATCAGACTCTGGGTATGGGCCCGTGGATTTCATGCAGGACACAGTGGTAGAGCCTCCTTTCACACATGGCACGGGAGGATTGCAGGCTTTCTAAACTCTAAGAAAGCAAGAAGTCTGAGAATTAGATTTAGGGTTAGGATTATGGTTAGGGTTCAGGATGAAGTGTAGTGTTATGGTGAGGGGATAGGGTTACAGATTAGGGTTACGGTTTAAGGTTACTGTTAGGTTTAACGGTTACAGTTCGTTTTGGGGTTGAGGTTTGCGGATAGGGTTAAGATGAGGGGTCAGGGTTTGGTACAGGGTTAGGGTTGTGTTCGGTTTAGGGTTGAAGATTAGGATTAGGGTTAGGATTAAAGGTTAGCATGAGAGTTAACGGTTAAGATTAAGGTTAAGGGTTAGGGTTAGGGTTTAGGTTTAGGGTTAAGGGTTAGGGTTAGTTTTAGGGTTAGAGTTATGTGTTAGGGTTTGTGTTAGAGGTTAGGGTTAGGTTTACTGTTCGTGGTTAGAGTTACGTTTAGGGATTAGCATTAGGGTTAGGGATTAGGTTTAGGGTAAGTGTTTAGAGTTAGTGTTGGGCTTTAGGCTCGGGGCTTAGGTTCAGGGTCAGGGGTTAGGGTTGGTGGTAGGGCTTAGATTTAGCGGTCAGTTTAAGGGCACAGGACCTGGTTAATCTACGGTGAGAGGGGTGTGGTCGGAGTCACCACAAAAGCACAACATCATTCCCTGGGCCTTGGGACAAAACCTACATGCAGGACTCAGGCAGAGCCTCATCTCACACATGGCATGGCTGTATTGTAGGCTTGCTTCACTCTGGGAATGGAAGTAGTGTGAGAATTAGGGTTAGGTTTGGGGTTAGGGGTTTCGAGTTAGGGGTTAGGTTTCGAGTCAGGGTCAGGTGCTAGGGATTAGTGGTTAGGTTTAGAGTTAGTGTTAGGGGTTAGGTGTTAAGTCTGGGTTGGGGGCCAGGGTTAGGTTTAGGGTTGGGGTTAGCGTTAGGGTTAGGGGTTAGGGTTAAGGGATAGGGTTAGGGTTAAGGGTTAGGCTTAGGGTTAGGGTTCAGGGTTAGGGTTAAGGTTTAGGGTTAGAGTCAGGGTTAAGGGTTAGGGTGAGGCTTAACAGTTAGGGTTAGGGTTAGGGGGTTAGGAATAGGGTTAGGGTTAAGGGTTAGGTTTATGGTTCAGGTTTAAGGTTAGGATTAGGGGTTAGGGTTAGTGTTAACTGTAGGTCAGTGTTGGGGTTAGATCTCTAGGCATTAGCGTATAGGTTAGGGTTAGGGTTAAGTAGGGTTATGTTTAATGGTTAGGATTGGGATTAGCGTTAAGGGTTAGGGTTAAGCTTTAGGGGTTATGACTAAGGATCAATGGTTAGGGTTATTTTTAGGCGTAGGGTTAGGGTAAGGGTTTTAGGGTTAGTGTTAGTGTTGTCGGTAGGGTTAAGGTTAGGGTTGGCGTTTCAGAATTAGGGATTAGGTGTTATGGTTACGGCTAGGAGTTAGGGTTAGAATTACGGTATAGGGCTTGTTCTCAGGGTGTCATGCATTATCGTTAAGATAAGGGGTTAAGTTAGGGTTAGGGTGAGGTTTACGTGTTAAGGTGAGCAGTAGGATCAGGGTTAATTGTTATGTTCTGGGTTAGGGTTATGGGTGTGAGGTAGGGTTTCTGCTTAGGGCACGGGCCCTGTATGCACTAGGAGGCGAAGTTAGGGGTCTGTGATGGTCGCTGGGAGCCCACTCTATCGTACGCAGTGTATGGGCCTCTGGGTTTCATGCAGGACACTGTGGCAGAGCGGGCTTTCATGCATGGCTTAGTAGGATTGTAGGCTTTCAAAACTCTGAGAAAGCAAGTCTGAGAATTAGATTTAGGGTTAGGATTACGGTACGGTTTAGGGATGAAGATTAGCGATAGGGTGAGGGCTTAGGGTTAGGGGTTAGGGTTAGGGTTAGGGTTGTTGGTAGGGTGAAGGTTAGGGTTGGCATTTTAGAATTAGGGATGAGGTGTTACGGTTATGGCTAGGGGTTAGGATTAGAATTATGGGATAGGGCTTCTTCTCAGGGTGTTATGCATTAAGGTTAAGATAAGGGGATAAGTTAGGGTTACGGGGAGGTTTATGTTTTAAGGTGAGCAATAGGATCAGGGTCAGGTGCTATGTTCAGGGTGAGGGTTATCTGTTAGGGGTAGTGTTTATACTTAGCGTACAGGCCCTGTCTGCACTGGGCGGGGGGCTGGGGTTAGGGGGATGGGATTGTCCCCGGGAACCCACTCTATCATACGCTAGGTATGGGCTCCTGGTTTCATGCAAGAGAGAGCTGCAGAGCCCCCTTTGACTCATGGCATGGGAGGATTTTAGGCTTTCTAAACTCTAAGAAAGCAAGAAGTCCGAGAATTAGATTTAGGGGTAGGATTATGATAATGTTTAGGGTTAGGGTTAGTGTTAAGGTGGGGTCTTAGGGTTAGGGGTTAGGGTTAGAGGTTAGTGTTAGGTGTAACAGTTACAGTTAGGTTTATGGTTAAGTTTCAGGGTTAGGGTTAAGGTTTGGGTTTAGCGTTTGGCACAGGGTTAGGCTTCAGTGTTAGCTTTATGGTTAAAGATTAGGATTAGGGTTAGTGTGAGGGTTAATGGTAAGGGTCAAGATTAAGGGTTAGGGTTGGGGTTAGGGTTAGGTTTAGGGTTAGGGCTTAGGGTTCGGCTTAGGGTTAAGGGATAGGATTAGGGTTAAGTGTTGGGCTTATGGTTAGGGTTAAAGTTTAGTGTTAGGGTTAATGTTTAGTGTTATGGTCCAATTTAAGTGTTAGGGTGAGGGATAACAGTTAGGATTAGGCTTAGGGGTTAGGGATATAGTGAAGGTTCAGTGTTAGGGTTAGGTTTAGGGTTCAGGTTAGGGTTAGCTTTAGGGGTTATGGTTAGGGTTAGGTGTTAGGTTACTGTCAGGGTTAGGTCTGGTCGTGAGGGTAAGGTTTAGGGTTAGCTTTAAGAGCTAGGGTTAGGTTTAATGGTTAGGATTATGATTACGGTTAAAGGTTAGGGTAATGCTCAGGGGTTAGGGTGAAGGGTGAAGGGTTAGGGCTTTTGTTAGGCATAGCGTTGGGGTTAGAACTAAGGGTTCCTGTCAGTGTTAGGGTTGTAGGCAGCGTTACGGTTAGGCTTAGCGGTGGAGAATTAGGGTTAGGGATTAGGTGTTACAGTTATGACTAGGAGATAGGGTTAGAATTATGGGATAGGGGATGTTCTCAGGGAATGGGTTATGCATTAACGTTACGTTAAGAGGTTAAAGTTAGGCTCACGGTGAGGTTTACGTGTTAAGGGGAGAAATAGGAACAGGGTTAGGTGCCATGTTCAGGGTTAGGGTTATCTGTTAAAGGTATCATTTATGCTTAGCGCACGGGCCCTGTCGGCATTAGGCTGGGGGGAGGTTAGGGGGCTGGGATTGTCACCGGGAACCCACTGTATCGGACTCTGGGTATGGGCCCGTGGATTTCATGCAGGACACAGTGGTAGAGCCTCCTTTCACACATGGCACGGGAGGATTGCAGGCTTTCTAAACTCTAAGAAAGCAAGAAGTCTGAGAATTAGATTTAGGGTTAGGCTTATGGTTAGGGTTCAGGATGAAGTGTAGTGTTATGGTGAGGGGATAGGGTTACAGATTAGGGTTACGGTTTAAGGTTACTGTTAGGTTTAACGGTTATAGTTCGTTTTGGGGTTGAGGTTTGCGGATAGGGTTAAGATGAGGGGTCAGGGTATGGTACAGGGTTAGGGTTGTGTTCGGTTTAGGGTTGAAGATTAGGATTAGGGTTAGGATTAAAGGTTAGCATGAGAGTTAACGGTTAAGATTAAGGTTAAGGGTTAGGGTTAGGGTTTAGGTTTAGGGTTAAGGGTTAGGGTTAGTTTTAGGGTTAGAGTTATGTGTTAGGGTTTGTGTTAGAGGTTAGGGTTAGGTTTACTGTTCATGGTTAGAGTTACGTTTAGGGGTTAGCATTAGGGTTAGGGATTAGGTTTAGGGTAAGTGTTTAGAGTTAGTGTTGGGCTTTAGGCTCGGGGCTTAGGTTCAGGGTCAGAGGTTAGGATTGGTGGTAGGGCTTAGATTTAGCGGTCAGTTTAAGGGCACAGGACCTGGTTAATCTACGGTGAGAGGGGTGTGGTCGGAGTCACCACAAAAGCACAACATCATTCCCTGGGCCTTGGGACAAAACCTACATGCAGGACTCAGGCAGAGCCTCATCTCACACATGGCATGGCTGTATTGTAGGCTTGCTTCACTCTGGGAATGGAAGTAGTGTGAGAATTAGGGTTAGGTTTGGGGTTAGGGGTTTCGAGTTAGGGGTTAGGTTTCGAGTCAGGGTCAGGTGCTAGGGATTAGTGGTTAGGTTTAGAGTTAGTGTTAGGGGTTAGGTGTTAAGTCTGGGTTGGGGGCCAGGGTTAGGTTTAGGGTTGGGGTTAGCGTTAGGGTTAGGGGTTAGGGTTAAGGGATAGGGTTAGGGTTAAGGGTTAGGCTTAGGGTTAGGGTTCAGGGTTAGGGTTAAGGTTTAGGGTTAGAGTCAGGGTTAAGGGTTAGGGTGAGGCTTAAGAGTTAGGGTTAGGGTTAGGGGGTTAGGAATAGGGTTAGGGTTAAGGGTTAGGTTTATGGTTCAGGTTTAAGGTTAGGATTAGGGGTTAGGGTTAGTTTTAACTGTAGGTCAGTGTTGGGGTTAGATCTCTAGGCATTAGCGTATAGGTTAGGGTTAGGGTTAAGTAGGGTTATGTTTAATGGTTAGGATTGGGATTAGCGTTAAGGGTTAGGGTTAAGCTTTAGGGGTTATGACTAAGGATCAATGGTTAGGGTTATTTTTAGGCGTAGGGTTAGGGTAAGGGTTTTAGGGTTAGTGTTAGTGTTGTTGGTAGGGTTAAGGTTAGGGTTGGCGTTTCAGAATTAGGGATTAGGTGTTATGGTTACGGCTAGGAGTTAGGGTTAGAATTACGGTATAGGGCTTGTTCTCAGGGTGTCATGCATTATCGTTAAGATAAGGGGTTAAGTTAGAGTTAGGGTGAGGTTTACGTGTTAAGGTGAGCAGTAGGATCAGGGTTAGGTGTTATGTTCTGGGTTAGGGTTATGGGTGTGGGGTAGGGTTATGCTTAGGGCACGGGCCCTGTATGCACTAGGAGGCGAAGTTAGGGGTCCGTGATGGTCGCTGGGAGCCCAATCTATCGTACGCAGTGTATGGGCCTCTGGGTTTCATGCAGGACACTGTGGCAGAGCGGGCTTTCATGCATGGCTTAGTAGGATTGTAGGCTTTCAAAACTCTGAGAAAGCAAGTCTGAGAATTAGATTTAGGGTTAGGATTACGGTACGGTTTAGGGATGAAGATTAGCGATAGGGTGAGGGCTTAGGGTTAGGGGTTAGGATTAGGGTTAGGGTTGTTTGTAGGGTGAAGGTTAGGGTTGGCATTTTAGAATTAGGGATGAGGTGTTACGGTTATGGCTAGGGGTTAGGATTAGAATTATGGGATAGGGCTTCTTCTCAGGGTGTTATGCATTAAGGTTAAGATAAGGGGATAAGTTAGGGTTACGGGGAGGTTTATGTTTTAAGGTGAGCAATAGGATCAGGGTCAGGTGCTATGTTCAGGGTGAGGGTTATCTGTTAGGGGTAGTGTTTATACTTAGCGTACAGGCCCTGTCTGCACTGGGCGGGGGGCTGGGGTTAGGGGGATGGGATTGTCCCGGGAACCCACTCTATCATACCCTAGGTATGGGCTCCTGGTTTCATGCAAGAGAGAGCTGCAGAGCCCCCTTTGACTCATGGCATGGGAGGATTTTAGGCTTTCTAAACTCTAAGAAAGCAAGAAGTCCGAGAATTAGATTTGGGGTAGGATTATGATAATGTTTAGGGTTAGGGTTAGTGTTAAGGTGGGGTCTTAGGGTTAGGGGTTAGGGTTAGAGGTTAG
The DNA here is from genome assembly GCF_041146395.1 of Eulemur rufifrons. Taxonomy (NCBI): domain Eukaryota; kingdom Metazoa; phylum Chordata; class Mammalia; order Primates; family Lemuridae; genus Eulemur; species Eulemur rufifrons. The sequence continues at coordinate 104,545 of NW_027183017.1, forward strand.
TGTTAGGTGTAACAGTTACAGTTAGGTTTATGGTTAAGTTTCAGGGTTAGGGTTAAGGTTTGGGTTTAGCGTTTGGCACAGGGTTAGGCTTCAGTGTTAGCTTTATGGTTAAAGATTAGGATTAGGGTTAGTGTGAGGGTTAATGGTAAGGGTCAAGATTAAGGGTTAGGGTTGGGGTTAGGGTTAGGTTTAGGGTTAGGGCTTAGGGTTAGGGGATAGGATTTGGGTTAAGTGTTGGGCTTATGGTTAGGGTTAAAGTTTAGTGTTAGGGTTAATGTTTAGTGTTATGGTCCAGTTTAAGTGTTAGGGTGAGGATTAACAGTTAGGATTAGGCTTAGGGGTTAGGGATATAGTGAAGGTTCAGTGTTAGGGTTAGGTTTAGGGTTCAGGGTTAGGGTTAGCTTTAGGGGTTATGGTTAGGGTTAGGTGTTAGGTTAGTGTCAGGGTTAGGTCTAGTCGTGAGGGTAAGGTTTAGGGTTAGCTTTAAGAGCTAGGGTTAGGTTTAATGGTTAGGATTAGGATTACGGTTAAAGGTTAGGGTAATGCTCAGGGGTTAGGGTGAAGGGTGAAGGGTTAGGGCTTTTGTTAGGCATAGCGTTGGGGTTAGAACTAAGGGTTCCTGTCAGTGTTAGGGTTGTAGGCACCGTTACGGTTAGGCTTAGCGGTGGAGAAGTAGGGTTAGGGATTAGGTGTTACAGTTATGACTAGGAGATAGGGTTAGAATTATGGGATAGGGGATGTTCTCAGGGAATGGGTTATGCATTAACGTTACGTTAAGAGGTTAAAGTTAGGCTCACGGTGAGGTTTACGTGTTAAGGGGAGAAATAGGAACAGGGTTGGGTGCCATGTTCAGGGTTAGGGTTATCTGTTAAAGGTATCATTTATGCTTAGCGCACGGGCCCTGTCGGCATTAGGCTGGGGGGAGGTTAGGGGGCTGGGATTGTCACCGGGAACCCACTGTATCGGACTCTGGGTATGGGCCCGTGGATTTCATGCAGGACACAGTGGTAGAGCCTCCTTTCACACATGGCACGGGAGGATTGCAGGCTTTCTAAACTCTAAGAAAGCAAGAAGTCTGAGAATTAGATTTAGGGTTAGGATTATGGTTAGGGTTCAGGATGAAGTGTAGTGTTATGGTGAGGGGATAGGGTTACAGATTAGGGTTACGGTTTAAGGTTACTGTTAGGTTTAACAGTTACAGTTCGTTTTGGGTTTGAGGTTTGCGGATAGGGTTAAGATGAGGGGTCAGGGTTTGGTACAGGGTTAGGGTTGTGTTCGGTTTAGGGTTGAAGATTAGGATTAGGGTTAGGATTAAAGGTTAGCATGAGAGTTAACGGTTAAGATTAAGGTTAAGGGTTAGGGTTAGGGTTTAGGTTTAGGGTTAAGGGTTAGGGTTAGTTTTAGGGTTAGAGTTATGTGTTAGGGTTTGTGTTAGAGGTTAGGGTTAGGTTTACTGTTCGTGGTTAGAGTTACGTTTAGGGGTTAGCATTAGGGTTAGGGATTAGGTTTAGGGTAAGTGTTTAGAGTTAGTGTTGGGCTTTAGGGTCCGGGCTTAGGTTCAGGGTCAGAGGTTAGGGTTGGTGGTAGGGCTTAGATTTAGCGGTCAGTTTAAGGGCACAGGATCTGGTTAATCTATGGTGAGAGGGGTGTGGTCGGAGTCACCACAAAAGCACAACATCATTCCCTGGGCCTTGGGACAAAACCTACATGCAGGACTCAGGCAGAGCCTCATCTCACACATGGCATGGCTGCATTGTAGGCTTGCTTCACTCTGGGAATGGAAGTAGTGTGAGAATTAGGGTTAGGTTTGGGGTTAGGGGTTTCGAGTTAGGGGTTAGGTTTCGAGTCAGGGTCAGGTGCTAGGGATTAGTGGTTAGGTTTAGAGTTAGTGTTAGGGGTTAGGTGTTAAGTCTGGGTTGGGGGCCAGGGTTAGGTTTAGGGTTGGGGTTAGCGTTAGGGTTAGGGGTTAGGGTTAAGGGATAGGGTTAGGGTTAAGGGTTAGGCTTAGGGTTAGGGTTCAGGGTTAGGGTTAAGGTTTAGGGTTAGAGTCAGGGTTAAGGGTTAGGGTGAGGCTTAACAGTTAGGGTTAGGGTTAGGGGGTTAGGAATAGGGTTAGGGTTAAGGGTTAGGTTTAGGTTTAGGGTCAGGGTTAAGGGTTAGGGTTAGGGTTAGGGTGTTATGGTTAAGGATTAGGTTTATTGTTCAGGTTTAAGGTTAGCATTATGGGTTTGTGTTACTTCTAACTGTAGGTCAGTGTTGGGGTTAGAACTCTAGGCATTAAGGTAAAGGTTAGAGTTAGGGTTAAGAGTTGGGGTTATGTTTAATGGTTAGGATTGGGATTAGGGTTAAGGGTTAGGGTTAAGGTTAGGGGTTATGACTAAGGATCAACGGTTACGGTTATTTTTAGGCGTAGGGTTAGGGTAAGGGGTTAGGGTTAGTGTTAGTGTTGTTGGTAGGGTTAAGGTTAGGGTTGGTGTTTCAGAATTAGAGATTAGGTGTTATGGTTATGGCTAGGAGTTAGGGTTAGAATTACAGTATAGGGCTTGTTCTCAGGGTGTCATGCATTAACGTTACGATATGGGGTTAAAATTAGGGTTACGGTGAGGTTTACGTGTTAAGGTGAGCAGTAGGATCAGGGTTAGGTGTTATGTTCTGGGTTAGGGTTATGGGTGAGGGGTAGTGTTTATGCTTAGGGCATGGGCCCTGTATGCCCTAGGAATCGAAGTTAGGGGTCGGTTGTGGTCGCTGGGAACCCACTCTATCGTACGCTGTGTATGGGCCTCTGGGTTTCTTGCAGGACACTGTGGCAGAGCGGGCTTTCATGCATGGCTTAGTAGGATTGTAGGCTTTCAAAACTCTGAGAAAGCAAGAAGTCTGAGAATTAGATTTCGGGTTAGGATTACGGTACGGTTTAGGGATGAAGATTAGTGATAGGGTGAGGGCTTAGGGTTAGAGGTTAGGGTTAGGGTTAGGGTTGTTTGTAGGCTGAAGTTTAGGGTTGGCATTTTAGAATTAGGGATGAGGTCTTATGGTTATGGCTGGGGATTAGGATTAGAATTATGGGATGGGGCTTCTTCTCAGGGTGTTATGCATTAAGGTTAAGATAAGGGGATAAGTTAGGGTTACGGGGAGGTTTATGTTTTAAGGTGAGCAATAGGATCAGGGTCAGGTGTTATATTCAGGGTGAGGGTTATCTGTTAGGGGTAGTGTTTATACTTAGCGTACAGGCCCTGTCTGCACTTGGCGGGGGGCTGGGGTTAGGGGGATGGGATTGTCCCCGGGAACCCACTCTATCGTACGCTGGATATGGGCTCCTGGGTTTCATGCAGGACACAGTGGTAGAGCCCCCTTTTACTCATGGCATGGGAGGATTTTAGGCTTTCTAAACTCTGAGAAAGCAAGAAGTCTGACAATTAGATTTAGGGGTAGGATTATGGTAATGTTTAGCGAGGAAGATTAGTGTTAGGGTGGGCTCTTAGGGTTAGGGGTTAGGGTTTAAGGTTTGTGTTATTTTTAACAGTTACAGTTACGTTTATGGTTAAGTTTCAGGGTTAGGGTTAAGGTTTGGTTTTATCGTTTGGCACAGGGTTAGGCTTCAGTGTTAGCTTTATGGTTAAAGATTAGGATTAGGGTTAGGGTTAAGGGTTAGTGTGAGGGTTAATGGTAAGGTTCAAGATTAAGGGTTAGGGTTGGGCTTAGGGTTAGGAATAAGGCTTCGTGTAACATTTAGGTTTAGAGTTAAGTGTTATGGTTATGGCTAGAGGTTAGGGTTAGGTTTAGGGTTCATGGTTAGGGTTACATTTAGGGGTTCGGGTTACGGGTTAAGTTTAGGGCGAGTGTTTAGTGTTACTGTTGGGCGTTAGGATAAGGGCCGAGGTTTAGGGTTAGGATTTAGGTTTAGTGTTAGGGCTTAGATTTAGTGGTTAGTTTAAGGGCACATGCTCTGTTTAATCTATGGTGGGAAGGGTGCAGACTGGGTCGCCTCAACACCACACCATCGTACTTGGGCCTTGGGCCCAGACCTACATGCAGGACTCAGGCAGAGCCTCTTCTCACTCGTGGCATGGCTCTATTGTAGGCTTGGTCAACGCTGAGAACGAAGGAAGTGTGAGAATTAGGGTTATGGTTAGGGTAATGTGTTTGGGGTTAGAGGTTTGGGTTTGAGTGAAGTTTAGTGGTTAGGAATTAGAAGTTAGGATTAGTGTGTCAGGGGTTAGGTGTTAGGTTTTTGTAAGGGGCTAGCGTTAGATTTAGGTTTAGGGTTAATGTTCAGGTGGGTTAGGGGTCAGCGTTAGGGTTAGGCTTACAAGATAGGATTAAGGTAAAGGGTGAAGGCTTAAGATTAGCAGTAAGGGTTAAGGTTAGGGTTAAGGGTTAGGGTTTCGGTCCAAGTTAAGGGTGAGAGTGAGGGTTAACAGTTGCGATTAGGGTAATGGTTTAGGGATAGTAATAGGTTTAAGGGATAGGGTTAGGGTTAGGTTTAGGGTTCGGGGTTAGGGTTAGCATTAGCGGTTAGGGTTAGGGTTAGGGGTTAGGGTTACAGTTAGGGTTAGGTCTAGGCATTATGGTAATGGTTCGTGTTAGGGTTAAGAATTAGGGTTAGGTTTAATTGTTAGGATTATGATCAGGGTAATGGTTAGGGTTAGGGTTAGCGGTTAGAGTTAGGGTTAGTGTTAGGGTTGTTTGTAGGGTGAAGGTAATGTTTAGCAGTTTAGAATTAAGGTTAGGGATTAAGTGTTACGGTTATGCTAGGAGTTAGGCTTAGAATTAAGGGATAGGGTTTGTTCTTAGGGTAAGTGTTATGCAATAACATTAGGATAGGGGTTAAAGTTAGGGTTACAGTGAGGTTTACGTGTTAAGGTGAACAATAACATCAGGGTTAGGTGTTATGTTCAGGGTTAGGGTTATGGGTGAGGTGCAGGGTTTTTGCTTAGGGCATGGGCCCTGTCAGCACTAGCAGGGGGAGTTAGGGGACTGTGATTGTCCCCGGGAACCCACTCTATTGTGCACAGAGTATGGGCTCCTGGGTTTCATGCAGGACACTGTGGCAGAGCCAGCTTTCACGCATGGCTTTGGAGAATTGTAGGCTTTTAAAACTCTGAGATAGCAAGAAGTCTGAGAATTAGATTTAGGGTTAGGATTATGGTTAGGGTTAGGGATGAAGATTAGTCAGGGAGAGGGCTTAGGGTTAGGGCTTAAGCTTCGAGTGAGGATTAGGGGTTAGGGAGTAGGTGTTGGGTTTAGTGATAGGGTTAGGGCTTAGGGGTTAGGGTTGGGTTAGGGGCTAGGGTTAGATTTAGAGTGGGGTTAGGGTTAGCGTTAGGGGTTAGAGTTAGGGTTAAGGGATAGGATAAGGGTTAAGCGTTAAGGCTTAGGGTTAGCGTTAAGTGTTAGGTTTAGTTTTAAGGGTTAGGGTTACAGTTCGAGTTAAGGGTTAGTGTGGGGTTAACGGTTAGGGCTAGGGTTATGGGTTAAGGATAGAGTTAGGTTTAAGGCTTAGGATTAGGGTTCAGTGTTAGGGTTAGCATTAGGGATTAGGGTTAGGGTTAGGGGTTACGTTTACTCTTAGGGTTAGGTCTAGGCATTAGGGTACGTGTTAGTGTTAGGCTTAAGAGTTAGGGTTGGGTTTAATTGTTAGGATTAGGATCAGGGTTAAGGGTTAGGGTTAAGTGTCATGTGTTACGGTTATTTTTAGGTGTACGGTTAGGGTTAGCGGTTAGGGTTAGGGTTAGTTTGTAGGGATAAGGTAATGTTTAGCAGTTTTGAATTAGCCTTAGGGATTAGGTGTTACAATTGTGGCTAGGAGTTAGGGTTAGAATTAAGGGATAGGGGTTGTTCTTAGGGTAAGTCTTATGCATTAACGTTAGGATAACAGGTTCAAGTTAGAGTTATGGTGAGGTTGATGTGTTAAGGTGAGCAATAGTATCAGGGTGAGCTGTGATGTTCAGGGTTAGGGTTATGGGTGAGGGGTAGTGTTTATGCTTATATCACGAGCCCTCTCTGCTCTAGGAGGGGGCTTAGAGGGCTGGGATAGATGCCGGAAGCCACTCTATCATACACTGGGTATGGGCCCCTTGGTTTCATGCCGGACACAGTGGCCAAGCCTCCTTCTACACATGGCATGGGAGGATTGTAGGCTTTGTAAACTCTGAGAAAGCAAGAAGTCTGAGAATTAAATTTAGGGCTAGGATTAGGGTTAGGGTTAGCAATATAGGTTACTGTTATGGTGAGGGCTTAGGGTTAGGGGTTTCAGTTAGGGTCAGGGTTAAAGGTTAGTGTTAGGTTTAACAGTTACAGTTAGGTTTAGGGTTAAGCTTTAAGGTTTAAGCTTAGGGTTAAGATTAGGGGTTAGGTTTTGGTACAGGGTAAGGGTTAAGTGCTAGGTTTAGGCTCAAAGATTAGGATTAGGGTTAGGGTTAAGGTTTAGTGTGAGGGTTAACGGTTAGGGTTAAGGTTAAGTGTTAGGTTTATGGGTTAGGGTTAGGGTTAAGTGTTCATGTTAGGTTTAGGGTTAGAGTTAAGTGTTATGGTTAGGGTTAGGGGTTTGGGTTAGGTTTAGGGTTCATGGTTAAGGTTACATTTAGGGGTTAGGTTTAGGGTAAGCGTTTAGTGTTAGTGTTGGGCATTAGGGTCAGGGCTTAGGTAGGGTTAGGGGTTAGGGTCAGTGTTTGGGCTTTGATTTGGCGGTTAGTTTAAGGGTACAGGACCTGTGTAATCTATGGTGAGAAGGGTGCAGAATGTTTCCATGCGACACTACACCATCGGATCCTGGGCCTTTGGCCCAGACCTACTTGCAGGACTCATGCGGAAACTCTACTCACGCATTGCATGGTTGTATTTTAGGCTTGGTTAACTCTGAGAATGGAAGTAGTGTGAGAAATAGGGTTATGGTTAGGGTTAAGGGTTTGGTGTTAGGGGTTAGGGTTCAAGTGAGGTTTAGTGGTTAGGGACTAGGATTTAGGGTTAGTGTTAGGGTTAGGGGTTAGTTTTGCGTTAGGGGCTAGGGTTAGATTTATGGTTGGGGTTAGTGTTAGGGTTAGGATTAGGCATCAGGGTTAGTGTTAGGGTTAAAGGATAGGATTGGCGTTAAGTGTTTAGGCTTAGGGTTTGTGTTAAGTGTTAGGGTTGGGGTTTAGGCTTAGGGTTACGGTTTGAGTTAAGCTCTAGGGTGAGGGTTAAAGATTAGGCTTAGGATTATTGGTTAGGGATAGAGTTATCTTTAAGGGTTAGGGATAGGGTTAGGTTTAGGGTTCAGTGTTAGAGTTAGCATTAGGGGTTAGGGTTAGGGTTAGGGGTTAGGCGTAGTGATGTATTAAGGGCTATGGTTAGAATTAGGATTGGGGTTAGTGTTAGGTTTAGGGTTAGGGGTTAGGTTTAGGGTTAAGGGATAGGATTATGGTTAAGGGTTGGGCGTAGCTTTAGGGTTAAGATTTAGTGTTAGGGTCCGGTTTAAGGGTTACGGTGAGGGTTAATGTTTAGGGTTAGGGTTGGGGTTAGGGGTTAGGGATATAGTTAGTATTAAGTGTTAGAGTTAGGTTTAGGGTTCAGGGTTAGGGTTAGCTTTAGGGGTTATGATTAGGGTTAGGTGTTAGTTTAGTGTTAGTGTTAGGTCTAGGCGTCAGGGTAAGGTTTAGGGTTAGGGTTAAGAGCTAAGGTTGGGTTTAGTGGTTAGGATTAGGGTTAGGGTTAGGAGTTAGGGTAAAGGGTCAAGGGTTAGCATTATTTTTAGCCATAGCTTTGGCGTTAGGAGTAAGGGTTAGGTTCAGTGTTAGGGTAACAGTAGGTTACCGTAACAGTAACTACGTAGGGTAACAGTTAGTGTTAGTGGTTTAGAATTAGGGTTAGGGATTAGTTGTCACAGTTATGACTAGGAGATAGGGTTAGAATTATGGGATAGGGGTTAATCTCAGGGTAAGTGTTATGCATTAACGTTAGGATAAGAGGTTAAAGTTCAGGTTACGGTGAGGTTTACATTCTAAGGTGAGCAATAGAATCAGGGTTAAATGTTATTTTCAGGGTTAGAGTTTTGGGTGAGGTGTAGAGTTTATGCTTAGGGCACGGGCCTTGTCTGCATTAGGCGGGGGGGGGGGGTTAGGGGGCTGGGATTGTCACCAGGAACCCACTCTATCGTACTCTGGTTATGGGCCCCAGCGGTTCATTCAGGACACAGTGGAAGAGCCTCCTTTCACGCATGGCATGGGAGGATTGTAGGCTTTCTAAACTCTAAGAAAGCAAGAAGACTGAGAATTAGATTTAGGGTTAGGGTTAGGGTTCGGGTTAAGGATCAAGGTTAGTATTAGGGTGAAGGCTTAGAGTTAGGGGTTACGGGTAGCGTTACAGGTTACTCTTAGTTTTAACCGTTACAGTTAGGTTCAGGGTTAAGGTTTATGGTTAGGTTTAAGGTTAGGGTTTAGGGTTTGGTACAGGATTAGGGTTAAATATTAGGTTTAGGGTTAAAGATTACGATTAAGGTTAGGTTTAAAGGTTAGTGTGAGGGTTAACAGTCAAGGTTAAAGTTAAGAGTTAGGGTTAGGGTTAGTGTTAGGATTAAGGGTTCATGTTAGGTTTAGGGTTAGAGTTAAGTGCTATGGTTAGCGCTCGAGGTTAGGGTTAGGTTTAGGGTTCACAGTTAGGGTTACGTTTAGAGGTTAGCATTAGGGTTAGGGATTAGCTTTAGGGTAAGAGTTTAGAGTTAGTGTTGGGCTTTAGGCTCAGGGCTTAGGTTTAGGGTCAGAGGTTAGGGTTGATGTTAGGGCTTAGATTTAGTGGTTAGTTTAAGGGCAAAGGACCTGTTTATTCTACAGTGAGAGGGGTTAGGGTTAGGGTTAGGGTTGTCGTAGGGGTTAAGGTTAGATTTAACCTTGGGGTTAGTGTTAGGGTTAGGATTAGGGGATTAGTGTTAGGGTTAGGGGTTAAAAACACCTACAGCCAGCCCTAACCCGATTTCTGACACTTCTTCCATTCTCAGAGTTAACCAAGCCTACAATACAGCCATGTCATGCGTGAGAAGAGGCTCCACCTGAGTCCTGTATGTAGGTCTTGGCCCAAGCCCCAGCGTACGGTGGTGTTGTGTCGCAGCGACCCTGTGCACCACTCTCACCATAGATTAAACAGGTCCTGTGCCCTTAAACTAACCGCTAAATCTCAGCCCTAACACTAATCCTAACCCCTAACCCTAAAAGTTATCCTTAACCCTACTGTTAACACTCAAACTAACCCTTAACTCTAACCCTTGTCATGATCTTTAACCCTAACCCTAACACTTAACCCTAACCCTGTACCAAACCATAACCCCTAAGCTTAACCCTAACCCTAAACCTAAACCCTAAGTCTAACTGTAACTGTTAAACCTAACAGTAACTTTTAACCCTAAAACTAACCGTATCCCCTTACCCGAAGCCCTCACCCTAAGATTAAACTTCATCCCTAACCATAACGATAATCCTAACCTTAAATCTAATTCTCAGACTTCTTACTTTCTTAGAGATTTGAAAGCTTACAAACCTCCTTTACCATGCGTGAAATCAGGCTCTGCCAGAGTGTCCTACAAGAAACCCATGGGCCCATACCCTGCATACGATAGAGTGGGTTTCTGGTGACAATCGCATCCCCCTCAATCCCACTCCTAGGGCAGACAGGGCCCATACCCTAAGCAAAACCCTACCCCTCACTCATAATTCTAACCCTGATCCTATTGCTCACCTTAACACATAAACTTCACCGTAAACCTAACTTTAACCACTTATCCTAACATTAATGCATAACACTTATGCTAAGAACAACCCCTATCACTTAATTCTAACCCTAACTCCTAGCCATAACAGTAACCCCTAATCCCTAACCCTAATTCTAACCACTAAACATTACCTTAACCCTACAAACAACCCTAATACTAACCCTAACCTTAAACGCTAACCCTAACCTTATCCCTAAACATAACCTTAAAAGTTTACCCTAAACCCTAACCCTATCCCCTAACCCTAAGCCTAACCCTTAATTCTGATCCTAATCCTAACAATTAAACCTAACCCTAACCCTTAACCCTAACACTAACCCTTACCTTAATGCCGAGACCTAATCTTAGCAGTAAAGCTACCTCTAACCCTAACCCTAGACCTTAAACCTAACACTATCCCTAACTTATAACCCTAACCCTAACTGTTAACCCTCACCCTAACCCTTAACTCGGACCATAACCCTAACCCTTAACCCTAACCCTATCCCTTAATGCTAACCCTAAGCCTTAACCCTTAACCCTAATCCTATCCCTTAACCCTAACCCTAACCCCTAACCCTAACCCTAACCCCAACCCTAAATCTATCTCTAGTCCCTAACCCAACCCTAACCGTTAACCCCTAATGCTAACATTAACCCTAACCCCTAATCCCTAACACCTAACCCTCACGCGAACACTAACCCCTAACCCCAAACACCTAACCCTAATCATAACCATAATTCTCACACTTCCTCCATTCTCAGAGTTAGCCAAGCCTACAATAAAACCATGCCATGCGTGAGAAGAGGCTCTGCCTGAGACCTGCATGTAGGTCTGGGCCCAAGGCCTAGGGTACGATGGTGTGGTGTGGCGATGACCCATTCTGCACACTTCTCACCATAGATTACACAGGTCCTGTGCCCTTAAAATAACCTCTAAATCTAAGCCCTAACGCTAACTCTAACACTAACCCTTAACCCTAAACTTAAGCCCTGACCCTAACGCCCAACACTAACATTAAACCCTTACCCTAATCCTTACCCATAACCCTAATGCCTAAACGTAACCCTAACGATGAACCCTAAACCTAACCCTAACCCCAAACCCTAACCATAACACTTAACTCTAACCCTAAACCTAACACGAACACTTAAACCTAAACTTAACCACTAACCCTAACACTTAACCTTAACCCTAACCGTTAACTCTCACACTAACCCTTAAACCTAACCCTAATCGTAATCTTTAACCCTAAACCTAACAGTTAACCCTTACCCTGTACCAAAACCTAACCCCTAACCTTAACCTTAACCCTAACACTTGACCCTAAAGCTAACTGTAACCATTAAACCTAACACTAACCTTTAACCCTGACCGTAACTCTAACCCCTAACCCTAAGCCCTCACCCTAATGCTAAACTTTATCCTTAACACTAACCATAATCCTATCCCTAAATCTAATTCTCAGACTTCTTGCTTTCTCAGAGTTTAGAAAGCCTACAATCCTCCCATGCCATGCGTGAAAAGAGGCTCTGCCACTGTGTCCTGCATGAAACCCAGGGACCCATACCCAGTGTACGATAGAGAAAGTTCTCGGCCACAATCCTAGACCCCTAATCCTCCCGCCTAGTGCAGACAGGGCCCGTGCCCTAAGCATAAAAAGTACGCCTAACATATAACCCTAACCTTGAACGTAACACCTAACCCTGATCCTACTGCTCACCTTATCATGTAGACCACACTGTAACCCTAACTTTAACCGCATCTCCTAAAGTTAATGCATAACACTTACACTGAGAACAACGCCTATCCCATAATTCTAACCCTAAATCTTAGCCATAACCATAAAACCTAATCCCTACCCCTAATTCTAAACTGCTAACCCTAACCTTAACACTATCAACAACCCTAACACTAACCCTAACCCTAACCCTCACCCCTAATCCTACCCTATGCCTAAAAGTAACCCTAACTCCTAACCCTTATCCCTAACCAAAAGCCCTGTCCCTAACCATAAGACTTAAGTCTCACCCTTATACCCTAACCCTAATACGAATCCTTAAGCCTAACCCCCAATCCTAACAATTAACCTTAACCCTAACTGTTAACGCTCACCCTAACCCTTAAATCAGACCAAAACCCTAACATTTAACCCTAACCCTAATCCCTAATGCTAACCCTAAGCCTTAACCCTTTACCCTAATCCTATCCCTTAAGCCTAACCCTAACCCTAATTCCTAATCCTAACCATAATCCCTAACCCTAACCCTAACACTAACCCTAACTCTGAATCTAACCCTAGCCCCTAAACCAACACTAACCCCTAACCCCTAACCCTAACACTAACACTAACTCCTAATTTCTAACCCCTGAACCACACTCGAACCCTAACCCCTAACCCCAAACAATTAACCATAACCATAACCCTAATTCTCACACTTCCTCCATTTTCAGAGTTCACCAAGCCTACAATAGAGCCATGCCATGAGTGAGAAGAGGCTCCGCCTGAGTCCTGCATGTAGGTCTGGGCCCAAGGCCCAGGTACGATGGTGTGGTGTCAAGGGGACCAATTCTGCACCCTTCTCACCATAGATTAAACAGGTCCTGTGCCCTTAAACTAACCGCTAAATCTAAGCCCTAACACTAAACCTAAACGCTAACCCTAAACCTAAGCCCTTATCCTAATGCCCAACACTAACACCAAACACTCACCCTAAACCTAACCCGTAACCCTAACCCCTAAATGTAACCCTAACCATGCACCCTATATCTAACCCTAACCCCTAACCCTAATCATAACACTTAACTCTAACCCTAAACTAACATAAACCCTTAACACTAAACCTAATCCCTAACCCTCATGCTTAACCCTAACCGTTAATCCTCACACTTACCTTTAAACCTAACCCTAATTGTAATCTTTAACTCTAAACTTAACACTTAAACCTTAACCTGTACCAAAACCTATCCCCTAAACTGAACCCTAACACTAAACCTTAACGCGAAACCTAACTGTAACTGTTAAACCTAACACTAACCTTTAACTCTGACCCTAAACCTAACCCCTAACCCTAAGGCATCACCTTAACACTAAACTTCATCCCTAATTCTAACCATAATCCTAACCCTAAATCTAATTCTCAGACTTTTTCTTTCTCAGAGTTTAGAAAGCCTATAATCCTCCCATGCCATGTGTGAAAGGAGGCCCTGCCACTGTGTCCAGGGGCCAATACCCAGCATACGATAGAGTGATTTCCCGGCGAATATGCTAGCCCCCTAACCTCTCCGCCTAGTGCAGACAAGGCACGTGCCCTAAGCATAAACACAACCCCTAACCAATAACCCTAACCATAACTGTTAACTCTCACCCTAACATTTAACCCTGACACTAACCCTAACCCGTAAACCTATCCCTAAACCTTTACCCAAAGCCTAAGCCTTAACTCTAACACTATCATTTAACCCTAGCCCTAACCCCTAAATGTTACACTAACCATGAACCCTAAGCCTAACCGTAACCCCTAACACTAACCATAACACTTAACTGTAACCCTAAACCTAACAAGACCCCTTAACCCTAACACTAACCCCTAACCCTAGCCCTTAAACTTAACCCTAAACTTTTACCCTCACACTAACCTTTAACACTAACCATAATGCTAATCTTTAACCCTAAACCTAACACTTAACTCTTACCCTGTACGAAACCCTAACCCCTGACCTTAACCCTGACAATAAACCTTAACCCTAAACCTAACTTTAACCGTTAAAACTAACACTAACCTTAACCCTAACTCTATCCCTAACCCTTAACCCTAAGCCCTCACCCTAACACTAATCGTCATCCCTAATCCTAACCATAATCCTATCCCTAAATCTTAATCTCAGACGTCTTCCTCTCTCAGAGTTTAAAAAGCCCTCACCCTAAAATTTAACCCTAAACCTAACTGTAACTGTTTAAACTAACACTAATCTTTAACCATAACCCTAACCCTTAACCTGAACCCTAAGCCAAACTCTTAACCCTAATCCTATCCCTTAACCCTAACTCTAATCCCTAACTCGAACGCTAACACTAACCCCAACCCTAAACCTAACCCTAGCCCCTAACCCAACCCTCACCCCAACCCCTAACCCTAACACTAACCCTAACCCCTAATGCCTAACCCCTAACCCTCATTTGAACACTCTCTCCTAAACCCAAATCCCTAACCCTAACCCTAACCCTAATTCTCACACTTCTTCCATTCTAAGAGTTAACCAAGCCTACAATACAACCATGCCATGCATGAGAACAGGCTCCCCCTGATTCCTGCATGTACGTCTGAGCCCAAGGCCCAGGGTACAATGCTGTGGTGTCTCAGCGACCGATTCCACACCCTTCTCACCATAGATTAAACAGGTCCTCTGACCTTAAACTAATCGCTAAATCTAAGTCCTAACACTAACCCCTACCCTAAACAGAAACCCTGACCCAAACTCCCTTCACTAACACTATACCCTTACACCAAACCTAACCCCTAAACCTAACCCCTAAACATAACCTTAACCATGAACCCTAAACCTGAACCTAAACCCTAACACTTAAGTGTAACCCTAAACCTAACACGAACCCCTAATCCTAACCCTAAACCCTAACCCTAACCCTTCACCTTAACCCTAACCGTTAACCCTCAGCTAACCCTTAAACCTAACACTAATCCTAATCTTTACCCCTAAGCCGAACACTTAACCCTAACCCTGTACCAAACCCTAATCCCTAACACTAAGCCCTCTCCCTAACACTAAACTTCATCCCTAACCCTAACCGTAATCCTAACCCTAAATCTAATTCTGAGACTTCTTGCTTTCTCAGAGTTTAGAAAGCCTACAATCCTCCCATGCCATGCATGAAAGGAGGCTCTGCCACTGTGCCCTGCATGAAACCCAGAGGTCCATACCCAGCATACGATAGAGTGGGTTCCTGGTGACAATCCCAGCCTCCGAGCCCCCCCACCTAGTGAAGACAGGGCCTGTGCCCTAAGCATAAACACTGCCCCTAACCCATAACCATAACCCTGATCATAACATCTGACCCTGATCCTATTGCTCACCTTAACATGTAAAACTCACCATAACCCTAACCCTAACCCCTTATCCTAACGTTAATGAATAATACTTACCCTGAGGACAACACCTATCCCATAATTCTAACCCTAACTCTTATTCATAACTGTAAAACCTAATACCTAATTGTAAGCTGCTAAACCTAAATTTAACCCTACCAACAGCCCTAACACTAACCCTAACCCTAACCCTTGATCCTTAAGCCTAAACCCTAACCCTAACCCTAACCCTAAGTATAAACTCTACCCCTCACCCATAACCCTAACCCTGAACATAAAACCTAACCCTGATCCTATTGCTCACCTTAACACGTAAAGCTCACCATAACACTAACTTTAACCGCTTACCCTAACTTTAAGCATAAAACTGACCCTGAGACCAACCCCTATGCCATAATTCTAACCCTACCTCCTTACCATAACCATAACACCTAATCCCTAACCCTAATTCTAAACTGCTAAACCTAACCTTAAGCCTACAAAAAACCTTAACGGTAACACTAACCCTAACACCTAATCCTAACCCTGTGCCTGAAAATAAACCTAACCCTTAATCTTTAACCCTAATGCTAACCCATAACCCTAACCATAACACTTTACTCTAACCCTAAATCTAACACAAACGCTTAACACTAGCCCTAAACCCTAACCCTAACCCTTAAACACAAACCTAACCGTTAACACTCACACTAACCGTCAACCCTAATACGAATTCTAATCTTTAACCCTAAACCTAACACTTAACCCTAACCCTGTACCAAACCCTAACCCCTAACCATAACCCTCACCCTAAAACGTAACCCTAAACCTAACTGTAACCGTTAAACCTAACTCTAACATTTAACCTTTACTCTACCCATAATCCCTAGCCCTAATCCCTCACCCTAGCACTAACCTCATTCCTAACCCTAACTATAATCCTAACCCTAAATCTAATTATCAGACTTCTTGCTTTCTCAGCGTTAGAAAGCCTACAATCCTCCCATGCCATGAATAAAAGGAGGCTCTACCACTGTGTCCTGCCGGAAACCCCAGTGCCCATACTCAGCATACACTAGAGTGGGTTCCCGACGACAATCGCAACCCCAAATCCCTCCCCCCCTGCCTAGTGCAGACAGGGCCCGAGTCGTAAGCATAAACCCTACCCCTCACCCCTAACCATAACCCTGAACATAACACCTGACCCTGATCCCATTGCTCACCTTAAAATGTAAATCTCACCATAACCCTAAATTTAACCCCTTATCATAACGTTAATGCATAACACTTACCCTGAGAACAACTCCTATCTCTGAATTCTAACCCTAACTCCAAGCCATAACCATAACACCTAATCCCTAATGCGAATTCTAAACTGCTAACCCTAACCTTAAACCTACCATCAAACCAAACATTACCCTAGCCCCTAACTTTAAAACTATGCCTAAAAATAACCCTAACACTTCACCCTTAATCCTAACCCCTAACTCTAACCCTAACCCTACCCCTAAGACCCTAACCATAACCCTAACTGTTAACCCTCACCCTAACACGTAACCCTGAACTTAACCCTAAACCTTAACACTAACCCTTAACCCTAACCCTAAGCCAAACCCTTAACCATAATCCTATCCTTTAACCCTAAACGCTAACCCTAATATTAACCCCAACCCTAAACCTAACCCTAGCACCCTAACCCAAACCCAACAACTAACCCCTATCCCTAACACTAACCCTAACTCCTAATCCCTAGGACCTAACCCTGACTCGAACCATAATCCCAAACTCCAAACCCCTAACCCAAACCCTAACCCTGATTCTCACACTACTTCCATTCTCAGAGTGAAGCAAGCCTACAATACAGCTATACTATGCGTGAGATGAGGCTCCACCTGAGTCCTGCATGTAGGTCCTTTCCCAAGGATCAGGGAACGATTTTGTGCTTTCGTGGAGACTCCGACAGCACCCTTCTCACCGTAAATAAAACAGGTCCTGTGCCCTTAAACTAAAAGCTAAATCTCAGCCCTAACACTAACACTAACCCCTAACCGTAAACATAAGCTCCGACCGTAACGCTGAACACGAACTCTAAAACCTTACCCTAAACCTAATCCCTAACCCTAACACTAACCCATAAACATAACACTAACCATGAACCCTAAACCTAACCCTAACCATAACACTTAACGCTAACCCTAAAGCCTACACGAAGACTTATTCCTAACACTAACAAAAACCCTAGCCCTTAGTCTTGATCCTTATCATTAACCCTCACACTAGCCCTTAACCCTAACCCTAATCCTAATCTTTAACCCTAAAGCTAAAACTTAAGCCTAACACTGTACCAAACGCTAAACCTTAACCTTAACCCTAACCCTAAAACATAACCATAAACCTGACTGTAACGGTTAAACCTAACACTAACCTTTAACCCTAACCACTGACCTTCAGAACGCACCCTAACACTAACCTTCATCCCTAAACATTACCATAAACCTACCCCTAAATCTAATTCTCAGACTTCTTGCTTTCTCAGAGTTTAGAAAGCCTACAATTCTCCCATGTCATGAGTAAAAGGAGGCTCTGCCACTGTGTCCTGCAAGAAACCCGGGGGCCCATAACTAGCGCATGATAGAGCGGGTTCCCAGTGGCAATCCTAGTCCCTAACCCCCCCCCCTCCTGGTGAAGACAGGGCCCGTGCGCTAAGCAAAAACACTATCCCTAACAGATAACCCTAACTCCAAACATAAAACCTAACCCTGATCCTGTTGCTCACCTTAAAACATAAACCTAACCATAACACTAATTTATCCCCTTATGTTAACGTTAATGCATAGCACCCAAAGAAGAAGCCCTATCCCATAATTCTAATCCTAACCCCTAGCCATAACCATAACACCTCATCCATATTCTAAAGTGCCAACCCTAAACTTCAACCTACCATCAACCCTAACCCTAACCCTAACCCTTAACCGTAAGCCCTCACCCTAACACTAATCTTCATCCCTAAACCGTGCCGTAATCCTAACCCGAAATCTAACTCTCAGACTTCTTGCTTTCTCAGAGATTTGAAAGCCTACAATCCTACTAAGCCATGCATGAAAGCCCGCTCTGCGACAGTGTCCTGCAGGAAACCAGAGGCCCATACACTGCATACGATAGAGTAGGTTACCAGCGACCATCACAGACCCCTATCTTTGCCTCCTAGTGCATACAGGGCCCGTGCCCAGAGCATAAACCCTACCCCTCACCCATAAGACTAACCCAGAACATAACACCTAACCCTGATCATACTGCTCACCTTAAGAGGTAAAGCTCACCATAACCCTAACTTTAACACCTTATCTTAACGTTAATGCATGACACCCTGAGAAAAAGCACTATACTGTAATTCTAACGCTAACTCCTAGCCATAACCATAACACCTGATCCCGAATTCTGAAACGCCAACCCTAACCTTAACCCTACCAACAACACTAACACTAACCCTAACACCTTACCCTAACCCTACGCATAAAAATAACCCTAACCGTTGATCCTTAGTCATAACCCCTAACCTTAACCCTAACACTTAACCCTAATCCCAAGCCTAACCATTAAACATAACCCTAACACTTAACCTTAAACCTAACCTTTACCTTAATGCCTAGAGATCTAACCCTAACACTGACTTACATTTAACACTAACCCTAACCCCCTAATGTTAACCTTAAACCTGAAACATAAACCTAACCCTTAACCCTAATCCTATCCCTAACCACCTAACCCTATCCCTAACTGTTAACCCTCACCCTAACCCTTAACCGTGACCCTAACCCTAAACCTGAACCCTTACCCTAAGCCTAACCCTTAAACCTAACCCTATCCCTTAACCCTAACGCCTAACCCTAACGCTAACTCCAAACCTAAACCTTACCCTGGCCCCCTAAACCAGAGTTAACACCTAACCCGTAACACTAACTCTAACCCTAACCACTAATCCCTAGCACCTAACCCTGACTCCAAGCCTAACCCCTAACTCGAAACCCCTAACCCCAACCCTAACCCTAATTCTCACACTACTTCCATTCCCGAGTGAAGCAAGCCTACAATACAGCCATGCCATGTGTGAGATGAGGCTCCGCCTGAGTCCTGCATGTAGATCTTGTCCCAGGGCCCAGGGAATGATGTTGTGCTTTCGTGATGACTCCGACCGCACCCCTCTCACCGTAGATTAACCAGGTCCTGTGCCCTTAAACTGACCGATAAATCTAAGCCCTACCACCAACCCTAACCCCTGACCCTGAACCTAAGCCCCGAGCCTAAAGCCCAACACTAACTCTAAACCCTTACCCTAAACCTAATCCTTAACCCTAATGCTAACCCCTAAACGTAACCCTAACCGTGGACAGTAAACCTAACCCTAACCTCTAACACAAACCCTAACAAATAACTCGAACCCTAAAGCTAACCCTAACCCTTAACCCTAAACCTAAACCCTAACCCTAACTCTTAACCTTAACCCTAACCGTTAACTCTCACGCTAACCTTTAATCCTAACCCTAATCCTAATCTTCAACCGGAAACCTAACACTTAACCCTAACCCTGTACCTAACCCTAACCCTATACCAAACCCTAACCCCTCATCTTAACCCTAACCGTAAACCTCAACCCTAAACCGAACTGTAACCGTTAAACCTAAGAGTAACCTTTAACCCTAACCCTAATCCCTAACCCTAAGCCCTCACCCTAACACTAAACTTCATCCTTAACCCTAACCAGAATCCTAACCCTAAATCTAATTCTCAGACTTCTTGCTTTCTTAGAGTTTAGAAAGCCTGCAATCCTCCCATGCCATGCGTGAAAGGAGGCTCTACCACTGTGTCCTGCATCAAACCCACGGGCCCATACCCAGAGTACGATACAGTGGGATCCTGGTGACAATCCCAGTCCCCTAACCTCCCCCCACCCCCGCCTCAGGCAGACAGGGCCCGTGCGCTAAGCATAAACAATACCTGTAACAGATAACCCTCACCGTGAACATAACACCTAACCCTGTTCCTATTTCTCCCCTTAACACGTAAACCTCACCGTGAGCCTAACTTTAACCTCTTATCCTAACGTTAGTGCATAACCCATTCCCTGAGAACAACCCCTATCCCATAATTCTAACCCTATCTCCTAGTCGTCACTGTAACACCTAATCCCTAACCCTAATTCTAAACCGCTAACTCTAACCGTAACCCTGCCTACAACCCTAACACTGACAGTAACCCTTACTTCTAACCCCAACGCTATGCCTAACAAAAACCCTTAACCCTTCACCCTAACCCCTAAGCCTTACCCTAACCCTTAACCCTAATCCTAATCCTATCCATTCAACCTAACCCTAGCTCTTAAAGCTAACCCTAAACCTTACCCTCACGACTAGACCTAACCCTGACACTAAACTAACACCTAACCCTAACCATAACCCCTACAGCTAACCTTAACCCTGAACCCTAAACCTAACCCTAACACTGAACCCTCACTATATCCCCAACCTCTAAGCCTAATCCTAACCGTTAACCCTCACCCTAACACTTAAACTGGACCATAACACTAAACATTAACCCTAACACTAAACTTTAACCCTAAACCTGAGCCCAACCCTTAACGCTAATCCTATCCTTTTACCCTAAACCTAACTCCTAAACCAAACCCTAACACTCACCCCAATCCTAATTCTAACCATACCCCTTCATAAAACACTAACTCCTAACCCTAACACTTACCAAAAACCCTAATCGCTAATCCCTAACACTAACGCTTAACCTTTACCGTAACCGTTAACCCTCACCCTAACCCTTAACGCTGACCCTAACCTTAACCTTTAATCTAAGCCTGACCCTTAACCCTAACAGTAAGGAAAACCCTCACGCCAACCTTATCCCTTATCCCTAACCCTAACACTACAGCTAAAAATAACCCTAACCTTGGATCCTTAAACCTAACCCCTAACACTTACTTTAACCCCAAACCCTAACCCTAATCCTAAGCATTAAACCTAACCCTATCTCTTAACCCTTACTCTAACGCCTAGATCTAACCCTAAAATCTAACCTACCACCTAATCCTAACCTTAAGCCCTAATGCTAACTCTATCCCTGAACCCTAAACCTACCCGTAAACCCTTAACACTAACCCTATCCATAAACCTTAACCCTGACCCTAACCATTACCCGCACCCAAGCATTTAACCCTGACCCTAACCCTAATCCTTAACGATAAACTTAACACTAAACCCCAACCCTAAGCCCAACACTTAACCCTAAACCTGACCCTTGACACCTAACCCTAAACCTAAGCCTAACCCCAACCTGAACCCTTAATCTTGACCCTTACCCTTAACCCTCACACTAACCCTACTCCTAATCTTTAACCATGAAGCTAACACTGAAGCCTACCCCTGTGCCAAACGCTAAACCCAAACCTTAACCCGAACCCTGAGACTTAACCGTAAACCTAACTGTAACTGTTAAACCTAACACTAACCTTTAACCCCAACCCCTAACCCAAGACCCCACCCTGACACTAATCTTCATCCCTAAACATTACCAGAATCCTACCCCTAAATCTAATTCTCAGAGTTCTTGCTTTCTCAGAGTTTAGAAAGCCTACAATCCTCCCATGCCATGAGTAAAAGGGGGCTCTGCCACTGTGTCCTGCATGAAACCCAGGAGCCCATACCCAGCGTACGATAGAGTGTGTTCCCGGGGACAATCCCATCCCCCTAACCCCAGCCCCCCGCCCAGTGCAGACAGGGCCCGTACGCTAAGTATAAACACTACCCCTAACAGATAACCCTCACCCTGAACATAACACCTAACCCTGATCCTATTGCTCACCTTAAAACATAAACCTCCCCGTAACCCTAACTTAGCCCCTTAACTTAACGTGAATGCATAACACCTTGAGAAGAAGCCCTATCCCGTAATTCTAATCCTAAACCATAGTCATAACCGTAACACCTCATCCCTAATTCTAAAACGTCAAACCTAACCTTCACCCTACCAGCAACCCTAACCCTAACCCTAACCCCTAACCCTAAGCCCTCACCCTAACCACTAATCTTCATCCCTAAACCGTGCCGTAATCCTAACCCTAAATCTAATTCTCAGACTTCTTGCTTTCTCAGAGTTTTGAAAGCCTACAATCCTACTAAGCCATGCATGAAAGCCGGCTCTGCCACAGTGTCCTGCATGAAACCCAGAGGCCCATACACTGCGTGCGATAGAGTGGGTTCCCAGCGACCATCACAGACCCCTAACTTCGCCTCCTAGTGCATACAGGGCCCGTGCCCTAAGGATAAACCCTACCCCTCACCCATAACCCTAACCCAGAACATAACACCTAACCCTGATCCTACTGCTCACCTTAACAGGTAAAGCTCACCGTAACCCTAACTTTAACCCCTTATCTTAACGTTAATGCATGACACCCTGACAACAAGACCTATACCGTAAATCTAACGCTAACTCCTAGCCATAACCATAACACCTAATCCCTAATTCTGAAACGCCAACCCTAACCTTAACCCTACCAACAACACTAACATTAACCCTAACCCCTTATGCTAACCCTATGCCTAAAAATAACCCTAACCTTTGATCCTGAGTCATTACCCATAATCTTAACCCTAACCCTCAACCCTAATCCCAATCCTTAACCATTAAACTTAACCCTAACTCTTAACCCTAACCCTGACCTTTACCCTAATGCCTAGAGATCTAACCGCAACACTGACCTACAGTTACACTAACCCTACCCTCTAACGCTAACCTTAAACCTGAACCATAAACCTAACCCTTAACCCTAACCCTATCCCTAACCCCCTTACCCTAACTCTAACTGTTAACCCTCACCCTAACCCTCAACCTTGACCCTAACCTTAAACCTTAATCCTAACCATGCGTTTCATGAGCCTCTGCCTTTGTCCTGCGTGACAGTTGAAGCCCAACACCAAGGGTAAGATGAAGTGGGGACGCAGCCTTGCTCCACACCCACAGTGCCCCGTACATTAGACGGGGCCCGTGCCCTAACACACACCGTTAAACGTAAGCCCTAACCCTATCACTAAACCAAACCCTTCGTAAGCCCTGAATCTAACTCCTAACAGTAACCCTAATCCCTGACCCTTACTCTTGCCTCTCACCCTAAACCTAAACCCAACCACTAAACATAATCCTAATCTCTAACCCTAACAGTAATCCTAACCCTAATTCTAACCTAAAACCCTAACCCCTAAATCTAATCCTAGTCCCTAACACCTAACCTTACCCTAAACCGAATTCCAATTCTCAGAGTTCTTCAATTCAAAAACTTAAAAAAGCCTACAATCCACCAATGCCGTGTCTGAGATGAGCGTCCGCCCCTATGTCCTGCATGACAGGCAGGCGCCAATGCCCAGGGTACTATGGAGTGGAGTCCTGGGGTCTGTAGGCTTGCTAAACTCCAGTTTGGAAGAATTGCTATAGTCATATATAGGGATGCTTACATTTACTTATAGAAAGCAACTATTGATGTGTGATTTGTAGGCTTGCCTTACTCTAGTTTGGATGAAGAAGCTGAATCATATATAGGAATATTAGCTTTGAGTTAGAGGAAGCATCTATGGGGGGTGCTTTTTTGGCTTGTTAAACTCTGGTTTGGAAGAAGTTCGAGAGTCTTATATAGGAACGATATCATTCATTCAGAGAAAGCAATTATAGGGAGTTGGTTTGTAGGCTTGCTAAGCTCTAGTTTGGAGGAAGGTGAGAGTCATATATAGAACGCTTACGTTCACATAAAGCGTCTACGGGGGGACGGATTCTAGGCTTCCTAAACTCTAGCTTGGAAAAAGAGGACAGTTATATATAGGAACTCTCGGCGGGGGATTTGTAGCATTGCTAAAATCTTAGATTGGAAAAGTTGCGAGAGTCATACATAGGAATGTTAACATTCACTCAATGAAAGCAACTATAAGGGGTGCTTTCCAGGCTGGCTACACTCTAATTTGGAAAAAGTGCGACAGTCATATATAGGAAGGCTTATATTCACTCAGACAAAGCAATTATGTGTAGGTGTATAGTAGGCATGCTAACTCTAGTTTGGAAAATTTCGAGAGCCATGTATAAGAAAGCTTACAGTAACTTAGAGAAAGCAACGAACAGGGGTGGAGTGTAGACTTGCTAAACTCTAGTTTGGACGAAGTTTGAGAATCACATATAAGAAAGCTTAGAGTCACTTAGAGAAAGCAAATCTCTGGGTGTGGAATGTAGGCCTGCTAAACTCTATTTTGGTTTAAGAGTGAGAGTCATATATGGGAAGGCTTACATTCCCTCAGAGAAAGCAACGACGGCGTGGTGGTTTGTAGGCATACTAAACTCTAGTTTGGAAGAAGTAGGAGAATGATATATGGGAACGCTTACATTCGCGTAGAGAAAGCAATTATGGGGTGGCGTTTTTGTAGCCATGCTAATCTCTAGTTTGGAAGAAGTTAAGGAGTAATATATAGGAAAGGGTACAGTCATAGAAACCAACTCTCGGGGGATGTTTTGTACACCTGCAAAACTCCAGTTTGGAAGTGGGAGAGAGTCATATTGGGGACCGCGTGCATTCACTCAGAGAAATCAACGATGGGATTGTGATTTGTAGGCATAGTCAACTCTAGTTTGGAAGAAGTACGAGAATCGTATATAGGAAAGCTTACCTTCACGCAGAGAAAGCAACTATGGAGTGATGTTTGTATGCCTACTAAAATATAGTTTGGAGGAAGTTCGAGAGCCATATCTGGGAAGCTTACAGTCACTTAGAGAAAGCAACCCTAGGGGGTGTTTCGTAGGCCTGCTAAACTCTATTTTCAATGAAGTGTTAGAATAATATATGGGAACTCAGTGAAAGCAACGTTGTGGTTGTGGTTCCTAGAAGAAGCAAGAGAATCACATGTAGAACCGCTTACATTCTGGCACCGAATGCAACTATGGGGTGGTGTTTTGTAGGCTTGCAAAACTCTAGTTTGGACGAAGTTTGAGAGTCATATATAGGAAAGTTTACAGTCACGTAGAGAAAGCAACTCTCTGGGTGTGGAATGTAGAGTTATTTTGGTTGAAATAGAGTTATTTTGGTTGAAATGTGAGAGTCATATATGGGAACGCTTACATTCACTCAGAGAAAACAACGTTTGGGTGGTGGTTTGTAGGGCATACTAAACTGTAGTTTGGAAGAAGTACGAGAGTCCTATATAGGAACACTTACATTCACACAGAGAAAGCACTTATGGCGTCAGGTTTTGTAGGCATGCTAAACTGTAGTTTGGAAGAAGTTGGAGAACCTTATACAGGAAAGATTACCGTCACCCAGGGAAAGCAACTCTCGGGAGATTTTTTTGTACACATGCTAAACTCTAATTTGGATGAAGTGTGAGAGTCAAACATGGGACCGCTTACATTCCCTCAGAGAAACAACACTGGGGTGGTTTTTGTAGGCATACTAAATAGTTTGGAAGAAGTACGAGAATGATATTTGGGAACGCTTACATTCACACAGAGAAAGCAACTACGTGGTGGTGTTTTGTAAGCATGCTATAGTTTGGAAGAAGTTCCAAACCTGAACAGTCATTTAGAGAAAGCAACTCTTGGTGGGTGATTTTTAGGTCTGCTAAATTGTATTTTGAAAGAAGTACCAGAGTCATATATACTAATGCTTACATTCATGCAAAGAAAAAACCATGGGGTGATGTTTTGTGGGCATGTTAACCTGTAGTTTGGAAGAAGTTGGAGAGTCTTATTTAGGAAAGCTTACAGTCACCTAGAGAAAGTAACTCTCGGGAGAGCCTTTCTTGGCCTGCTAAACTCTACTTTGCATCAATTGTGAGAGTCAAACATGGGAATGCTTTCATTCATTCAGAGAACGCAACGTTTGGGTGGTGGTTTGTAGGCATTCTAAACTGTATTTTGGAGGAAGTACGAGAGTCATGTATATGAACGCTTACATTCATGCAGAGAAAGCAACTGTGGGGTGGTTTCTAGGCATGCTAAACTCTAGTTTGGACGAAGTTTGACAATCACATATAAGAAAGCTTAGAGTCGCTTAAAGCAAATCTCTGGGTGTGGAATGTAGGTGTGCCAAACTCTATTTTGGTTTCAGAGTGAGAGTCATATATGGGAAGGCTTACATTCACTCAGAGAAAGCAACGATGGTGTGGTGGTTTGTAGGCATACTGAACTCTAGTTTGGAAGAAGTAGGAGAATGATATATGGGAACGCTTACATTCATGCAGAGAAAGCAATTATGGGGTGGCTTTTTTGTAGCCATGCAAATCTCTATTTTGCAAGAAGTTAAAGAGTAATATATAGGAAAGCGTACCGTCATTTATAGAAACCAACTTTCGGGGGATGATTTGTAGGCCTGCAAAACTCTACTTTGGAAGAAGGGGGAGAGTCATATGGGGGACTGGGTATATTCACTCGGAGAAATCAACGACGGGGTTGTGGTTTGTAGGCATACTAAACTCTAGTTTGGAAGAAGGATGAGAATCATTTATAGGAACGCTTACATTCATGCAGAGAAAGCAACTATGGAGTGATGTTTGTATGCCTACTAAACGATAGATTGGAGGATGTTCGAGAGTCATATCTGGAAAGCTTACAGTCATTTAGAGAAAGCAACTCTCTAGGGGTGGTTCGTAGGCCTGCTAAACTCTATTTTCAATGAAGTGTTCGAATCATATACAGGAACGCTTACATTCACTCAGAGAAAGCAACGTTGGGGTGGCCGTTTTTGAGCATACTAAACTCTACTTTGGAAGAGGTACGAGAGACATACATAGGAACGCTTACATTAACACAGAGAAAGCAAATACGGGGTGCTGTAGTGCAGGCATGCTAAACTATAGATTGGAAGAAGTTCGAAAGCTGACAGTCACTTAGAGAAAGCAACTCTTGGCGGGTGATTTTTAGGTCTGCTAAATTGTATTTTGAAAGACGTACAAGAGTTATATACACAAACGCTTACATTTATGCAGAGAAAGAAACTATGGGGTGATGTGTTGTTGGCATGCTAAACTGCAGTTTGAAAGGACTTCCAGAGTGTTATATAGGATAGCTACAGTCACCTAGAGAAAACAACACTCGGGACAGCTTTGCAAGCCTCTAAACACTAATTAGCAGCAATTGTGAGAGTCAAATATGGGAAAGCTTACATTCACGGAGAGAACACAACGTTTGGGTGGTGGTTTGTAGGCATAATAACTGTAGGTCGGAAGAAGTAGGAGAGTCATATATATGAACAGTTACATTCACGCAGAGAAAGAAACTGTTGGGTGGTGTATGTACGCATGTTAATCTATACTTTGGAGGAAGTTTGAGAGTCATATCTGGGGAAAATTACAGTCACATAGCTAAATCAACCATCGGGGACTGGTTTGTAGGTCTGCTAAATTCTATTTTGGAAAAAGTGATTCATATAAGGGAATGCTTATGTTCACTCAGAGAAAGCAACGATGCGGTGGTGTACTGTTGGCATGCTAAACTTTAGTTTGGAAGAAGTTCGAGAGTTTTACATAGGAAAGCTTACATTCACCTAGAGAAAGCAACTCTCAGGATGTGGTTTATAGGCCTGGTGAACTCTAATTTGGATCAAGTGTGAGAGTCATACATACGAGTTCCAAAATACAGTTTAGTATGCCTACAAACCACCAGCCTAACATTGCTTTCTCTGAGTGGATATAGGCCTTCCCTTATATGAATCTCGGACTGCTTTCAAAATGCAATTTGCCGGACCTACAAAACACCGCCCGAGAGTTGCTTTCTCTCACTATAAGCTTTCCTATATATGACTTTGGGACATAGTTTAGCATGCCAACAAAAGGCCACCCCATAGTTTGCGTGAATGTAAGCGTTCCTATGCATCACGCTCGTACTTCTTCCAAAGTATAGTACACCTACCAACCACCTCCCCAACGTTGCTTTTTCTGAGTGAATGTAAGCATTCTTTTATTCTCGTACTTCCTCCAAACTCCAGTTTAGTGTGACTAAAAATCACCACCGCAACCTTGCTTTCTCTGAGTGAATGTTAGTGTTCCCATTTAAGATTCACACTTCATCCAAAATAGAATTTGGCAGAACTACAAACCGGCCCCCAAGGGTTGCTTTCTCTGTGAGACTGTAAGCTTTCCTATTACTCTTAACTTCTTCGCAACTAGAGATTTGCATGCCTACAAAACACCACCCCATAGTTGCCCTCTCTGCGTGAATGTAAGCACTCATATATATGACTCTGCTACTTCTTCCAAAATACAGTTTAGTATGCTTACAAACAACCAACCAAACGTTGCGTTCTCTCAGAGAATGTTAGCGTTCCCAAGTATGACTGTTCCAAATGATGCAAAGTAGAGTTTAGCAGGCTTACAAACTATCTCTCGAAAGTTGCTTCCTCTGGGGGACTGTAAGCTTTCCTATAAAAGACTGTCGAACGTCTTCGAAACTACATTTCAGCACGCCAACAAAACATAACCACATAGTTTCTTTCTCAGCATAAATATAAGCGATTTTATATATGACTCTTGTACTTCTATCAAAATACAATTTAGCAGACCTCAAAATCAACCGCCAAGAGTTGCTTTCTCTAAGTCACTGTCAGCTTTCGAACTTCTTCCAAATTATATTTTATCATGCCTACAAAACACCACCCCATAGTTGCTTTCTCTGCGTCCATATAATCGTTCATATATATGACTCTCGTACTTCTTCCAAACTGGAGTTAGTATACCTACAAACCGGCACCCCAATTTACCTTTCTCTGAGTGAATGAAGCGTATCCATGTATGCCTCTTTCACTTCATCCAAATTAGAGTTTAGCGGCCCACAAACCACCTCCTGTGAGTTGCTTTCTCTAGGTGACTGTAAACTTTCCTATATAAGACTCTCGAACTTCTTCCAAACTACAGTTTAGCATGCCAACAATACAACGCCCCATCGTTGATTTCTCTGAGTGACCATAAGCGTTCCCATATATGACTCTCACTCTTCTTCCAAAATAGAATTTAGCAGACCTACACAACACCCGATGGTTCCAATTCTCTAGGTGACTTTAATTTTTCCCACATATGACTCTCGAACTTTCTCCAAACTAGATTATGATGATTACATAGACCACCCCACAGTTGCTTTCTCTGCGTGAATGTAACCGTTCATATATGACTCTCCTACTTCTTTTGAACTACAGCATTTATTCCTACAAACCATCACGACAACGTTCTTTCTGTGAGTGAATGCAAGCGTTCTCACACTTCATCCAAATTACAGTTTAGCAGACCTACCAACAAACTACAGAGATTTGTTTTTCTCTGTGTCACTGTAATCTTTCCTATGTAAGGCTCTCGAACTTCTTCCAAACCACAGTTTAGCATGCCAACAAAATACGATCACAGAGTTGCTTTCTCTGCGTGAATGTAAGCATTCGTATATATGACTCTCCTACTTCCTCCAAAATACAGTTTAGAATGCTTACAAACCACCACCCAAACGTTGCGTTCTCAGAGTGAATGTAAGCGTTCCCATGTTTGACTCTCACAATTGATGCAATCTAGAATTTAGCATGCTTAGAAACAATCTCCCGAGAGTTGCTTTCTCTGGGTGACTGTAAACTTTCCTATGTAAGACTCGCGAACTTCTTCCAAACTACAGTTTAGCATGCCAACAAAACACCGCCCCATAGTTGATTTCTCTTCGTGATCATAAGCGTTCCCATATATGACTCTCATTCTTCTTTCAAAATAGAATTTAGCAGATCTACAAAATGGCCCCCGATGGTTGCTTTCTCTAAGTGACTGTAATTTTCCCCAGATATGACTCTCGAAATTCCTCCAAACTACAGATTAGCATGCATACATACGCCACCCAACAGTTGCTTTCTCTGCGTGAATGTAACCGTTCATATATGACTCTCCTACTTCTTCCGAACTACAGTTATTATGCCTACAAACCAACACCCAAACGTTGTGTTCTCTGAGTGAATGTAAGCGTTCCCATGTTTGACTCTCACAATCGCTGCTTGTTAGAGTTTAGCAGGTTTGCAAAGCTCTCCTGAGTGTTGCTTTCTCTAGGTGACTGTAAGCTATCCTACATAACACTCTCGAACTTCTTCCAAACTGCAGTTTAGCATCCCCACAACACATCACCCCATAGTTTCTTTCTACGCATGAATGTAAGCGTTTGTATATAAGACTCTGACACGTCTTTCAAAATACAATTTAGCAGACTTAAAAAATCACCCGCCAAGAGTTGCTTTCTCTAAGTGACTGTCAGCTTTCGAACTTCTTCCATTCTATAGTTTAGCATGCCTGCACTACAGACCCCGTATTTGCTTTCTCTGTGTTAATGTAAGCGTTCGTATTTATGTCTCTTGTACCTCTTCCAAAGTAGAGTTTAGTATGCTCACAAACGGCCACCCCAACGTTGCTTTCTCTGAGTGAATGTAAGCGTTCCTGTATATGATTTTAACACTTCATTGAAAATAGAGTTTAGCAGGCCTACGAACCACCCCCTGAGAGTTTCTTTCTCTAAATGACTGTAAGCTTTCCAGATATGACTCTCGAACATCCTCCAAACTATAGTTTAGTA
This sequence comes from Eulemur rufifrons, assembly GCF_041146395.1. Classification (NCBI taxonomy): domain Eukaryota; kingdom Metazoa; phylum Chordata; class Mammalia; order Primates; family Lemuridae; genus Eulemur; species Eulemur rufifrons. Next base: position 134,966 of record NW_027183017.1, read on the forward strand.
GGCATACACACATCACTCCATAGCTGGTTTGTCTGCGTGAATGTAACCGTTCATATATATGACTTTCCTACTTCTTCCGAACTACAATTAAGGCCACAAACTGCAACCCAAACCTTGCGTTCTGAGTGGATGTAAACCTTCCCATACTTGACTTTAAGAGTTGGTGCAAATTATCAGGCTTAGAAATCATCTCCCAAGAGTTGCTCTCTCTAGGTGACTGTAAGCTTTGCTATATAAGATTCTAAACTTCCTCCAAACTATAGTTTAGTAGGCATACAAACCTCACTCCATAGTTGCTTTCTCTGCATGAATGTAAGCGTTCCTATATATGATTCTCCTACTTTCTCCAAACTAGAGTTTAGTATGCCTACAAAACACAACCCCATCCTCGATTTCTCTGAGTCAATGTACGTGGTCCCCAATATGACTCTCCCACTTCTTCCAAAGTAGAGTTTTGCAGGCCTACCCTTCATCCCCCGAAAGTTGGTTTCTATAAATGAGTGTACGCTTTCCCATATAACTTCTTCCAAACTAGAGATTAGCATGGGTACAAAAAAGCCACCCCATAATTGCTTTCTCTGCATGAATGTAAGCGTTCCCATATATCATTTTCCTACTTCTTCCAAACTAGAGTTTAGTATGCCTACAAACCACCACACCATCGTTGCTTTCTCTGAGTGAATGTAACCCTTTCCATATATGACTCTCAATCTAAACCAAAATAGAGTTTAGCACGCCTACATTCCACACCCAGAGATTTGCTTTCTCTAAGTGACTCTAAGCTTTCTTTTATGTGATTCTCAAACTTCGTCCAAACTAGAGTTTAGCACGCCTAGAAAACACCACCCCACAGTTCCTTTCTCTGCATGAATGTAAGCGTTTGAATATATGACTCTGGTACTTCTTTCAAAATACAATTTAGCAGACCTAAAAATCCACCGCCAAGAGTTGCTTTCTCTAAGTGACTGTCTGCTTTCGAACTTCTTCCAAACTATATTTTAGCAGGCCTACAAAACACCACCCCATAGTTGCTTTCTCTGCGTCCATATAAGCGTTCATATATATGACTCTAGTACTTCTTCCAAACTGGAGTTAGTATACCTACAAACCGGCACCCCAATTTACCTTTCTCTGAGTGAATGAAGCGTATCCATGTATGCCTCTTTCACTTCATCCAAATTAGAGTTTAGCGGCTTACAAACCACCTCCTGTGAGTTGCTTTCTCTAGGTGACTGTAAACTTTCCTATATAAGACTTTCGAACTTCTTCCAAACTACAGTTTAGCATGCCAACAATACAGCGCCCCATCGTTGATTTCTCTGAGTCAACATAAGCGTTCCCATATATGACTCTCACTCTTTTTCCAAAATAGAATTTAGCAGACCTACACACCAGCCCCCGATTGTTCCTTTCTCTAAATGACTCTAATTTTCCCCAGATATGACTCTCGAACTTCCTCCAAACTACAGATTATGATGATTGCATACGCCACTCCACAGTTGCTTTCTCTGCGTGAATGTAACCGTTCATATATGACTCTCCTACTTCTTCGAACTACAGTTGTTATTCCTACAAACCACCACGACAAAGTTCTTTCTCTGAGTGAATGCAAGCGTTCTCACACATCATCCAAATTACAGTTTAGTAGACCTACCAACAAACTACAGAGATTTGTTTTCTCTGTGTCACTGTAATCTTTCCTATATAAGGCTCTCGAACTTCTTCCAAACCACAGTTTAGCATGCCAACAAAATACGATCACAGAGTTGCTTTCTCTGCGTGAATGTAAGCATTCGTATATATGACTCTCCTACTTCCTCCAAAATACAGTTTAGAATGCTTACAAACCACCACCCAAACGTTGCGTTCTCTGAGTGAATGTAAGCGTTCCCATGTTTGACTCTCACAATTGATGCAAATTAGAGTTTAGCACGCTTAGAAACAATCTGCCGAGAGTTACTTTCTCTAGGTGACTGTAAGCTTTCTTATATAAGACTGGCGAACTTCTTCCAAACTACACTTTAGCATCCCAACGAAACACTGCCCTATCGTTGATTTCTCTGAGTGAACATAAGCGTTCCCACATATGAATTTCACTCTTCTTCCAAAATAGAATTTAGCAGATCTACAAAACGGCCCCCGATTGTTGCTTTCTCTAAGTGACTGCAATTTTCCCCAGATATGACTCTCGAACTTCCTCCAAAGTATAGATTAACATGCGTACATACACCACCCAACAGTTTCGTTCTCTGCGTGAATGTAACCGTTCATACATATGACTCTCCTACTTCTTAGGGTAAAGGTTAAGCGTTAGGGTTAGGGATTAGTGATTAGGGTTTTTGGTTAGTGTTAGGGTTAGCGGTTAGGAGTTAGTGTTTTATGAAGGGGTATGGTTAGAATTAGGATTGGGGTTAGAGTTAGGGTGAGGTATAGGGGTTAGGTTTAGGGTAAAAGGATAGGATTAGGGTTACGGGTTGGGGTTAGGTTTAGGGTTAAAGTTTACTACTAGGGTAAGGGATAGGGTTCAGGGTTAGCTTTAGGGGTTCTGGATAGGGTTAGGTGTTAGGTTAGTGTCAGGGTTAGGTCTAGTCGTGAGGGTAAGGTTTAGGGTTAGCTTTAAGAGCTAGGGTTACGTTTAATGGTTAGGATTAGGATTAGGGTTAAGGGTTAGGGTAAGGTTAGGGGTTAGGGTGAAGGGTTAGGGTCAAGGGTTAGGGTTTTTGTTAGGCATAGCGTTGGGGTTAGAAGTAAGGGTTACTGTCAGTGTCAGGGTTGTAGGTAGGGTTACAGTTAGGGTTAGCGGTTTAGAATTAGGGTTAGGGATTAGGTGTCACAGTGATGACTAGGAGATAGGGTTAGAATTATGGGATAGGGGTTGTTCTCAGGAAATGGGTTATGCATTAACGTTAGGATAAGAGGTTAAAGTTAGGCGCACGGTGAGGTTTACGTGTTAAGGGGAGAAATAGGAACAGGGTTGGGTGTTATGTTCAGGGTTAGGGTTATCTGTTAAAGGTATTGTTTATGCTTAGTGCACGGGCCCTGTCTGCATTAGGCGGGCGGGGGGAGTTTAGGGGGCTGGGATTGTACCCGGGAACCCACTCTATCATACTCTGGGTATGAGCCCGTGGGTTTCATGCAGGACGCAGTGGTAGAGACTCCTTTCACGCATGGCATGGGAGGATTGCAGGCTTTCTAAACTCTAAGAAAGCAAGAAGTCTGAGAATTAGATTTAGGGTTAGGATTATGGTTAGGGTTAAGGATGAAGTTTAGTGTTAGGGTGAGGGCTTAGGGTTAGGGCTTAGGGTTAGGGTTAAAGGTTACTCTTAGGTTTAACGGTTACATTTTGGTTTAGGGTTGAGGTTTACGGTTAGGGTTAAGATGAGGGGTTAGGGTTTGGTACAGGGTTAGGGTTAAGTGTTAGGTTTAGGGTTGAAGATTAGGATTAGGGTTAGGATTAAAGGTTAGCGTGAGAGTTAACTCTTAGTGTTAAGGTTAAGAGTTAGGGTTTAGGGTTTATGGTTAGGGTTAGGGTTAGTTTTAGAGTTAGAGTTATGTGCTATGGTTTGTGTTAGAGGTTAGGGTTAGGTTTACTGTTCACGGGTAGGGTTAGGTTTAGGGGGTAGCATTAGGGTTAGGCTTATGGTTAGGGTTAAGGGATAGAATTAGGGATAAGTGTTGGGCTTAGGGTTAGGGTTTAGTGTTAGGGTTATCATTAAGGATTAGGGGTAGGGTCAGGGTTAAATGCTTGGGTGCGGGTAATGGTTAGGGTCCGGGGTTAAGGTTCACGGATAGGGTTAGTGTTAAGGGTTACGGGTAGGTTTAGGGTTCAGGGTTAGAGTTAGCATTAGGGCTTAAGGTTAGGATTAGGCGGTAGGTTAGATTTAGGGTTAGATCTAGGCGTTAGGGTAAGGGCTAGCGTTAGGGTTAAGAGATAGGGTTAGGTTTAATGCTTAGGATTAGGGTTAGGGTTTGGGGTTAAAGTAAGTGTTAGGGGTTAGGTTTAAGGATCAAAGCTTACGGTTATTTTTATCTGTAGTGTTAGGGTTAGGGATAAGGGATCCCATTAGCATTAAGGGTCTTCCTTACTGTAGGATTAAGGGTTAGGCTTAGAGTTAAAGGTTAATGTTAGGGTCAGTGTTAAGATTTAGGGTGAGGGTTAACGGATAGGGTAAAGGTTAAGCGTTAGGGTTAGGGATTAGTGATTAGGGATTTTGATAGTGTGAGGGTTAGCGGTTAGGAGTTAGTGTTTTATGAAGGGGTATGGTTAGAATTAGGATTGGGGTTAGAGTTAGGGTGAGGTATAGGGGTTAGGTTTAGGGGTTAGTTTTAGGGTAAAAGGATAGGATTAGGGTTACGGGTTGGGCTTAGGTTTAGGGTTAAAGTTTACTGCTAGGGTTAGGGATAGGGTTCAGGGTTAGCTTTAGGGGTTCTGGTTAGGGTTAGGAGTTAGGTTAGTGTCAGGATTAGGTCTAGTCGTGAGGGTAAGGTTTAGGGTTAGCTTTAAGAGCTAGGGTTAGGTTTAATGGTTAGGATTAGGATTAGGGTTAAGGGTTAGGGTAAGGCTTAGGGGTTAGGGTTAAGGGATAGGGTCAAGGGTTAGGGTTTTTGTTAGGCATAGCGTTGGGGTTAGAAGTAAGGGTTACTGTCAGTGTTAGGGTTGTAGTTAGGGTTACGGTTAGGGTTAGCGGTTTAGAATTAGGGTTAGAGATTAGGTGTCACAGTGATGACTAGGAGATAGGGTTAGAATTATGGGATAGGGGTTGTTCTCAGGAAATCGGTTATGCATTAACGTTAGGATAAGAGGTTAAAGTTAGGCGCACGGTGAGGTTTACGTGTTAAGGGGAGAAATAGGAACAGGGTTGGGTGTTATGTTCAGGGTTAGGGTTATCTGTTAAAGGTATTGTTTATGCTTAGCGCACGGGCCCTGTCTGCATTAGGCGGGCGGGGGGAGTTTAGGGGGCTGGGATTGTACCCGGGAACCCACTCTATCATACTCTGGGTATGGGCCCGTGGGTTTCATGCAGGACACAGTGGT